>NW_026294573.1:145097617-145177617 GCF_007827085.1 Peromyscus californicus insignis
TAATTCCTGGGGTTGAGAACATAGCTCATTGGATAAGAGCTCCTGCTATACAAGCATGAGGATCTGGGTTCAAATCCCCAGCACCCATGTAAAAACATGGAGTCAGAAATGGTGGTGTGCATGCTCATAACCTCAGTGCTGTGTGGGGTGGAGGCAGGAGGATCTTTGGGATTTGCTGGATACTGGTCTAGCTCCAAGTTCAGGGAAACAACCTGTCTCACGGGATTGAGAGTGGTAGAGCAGAACCTCGGACATCCTGCCCTGGCCTCTGGGTGTGGGTAATCCCCCAGTCTGTGCATACACACACACACACACACACACACACACACACACACACACACACAAGAAAAAAAATTGAGGCTTCATGTGGCATGACAATGCTTTTTATGGAGATATGTTTATTTTTTAAAAGCCATGAACTTGGGAGGGATATATGTTGGGAGATGGGAGAGTGGAAGGAGGGAGGAGAGAATAGATAAGATCAAGACACATTGTAATTCATATGTAGAATTTTCTCAAGAAAACCACTTGAACAAAAGACAAGGGTATAAATTGTAAATATTTTATTTCATATAAGATAAAAATCAGCACTAACATTTTCTGTTTGTATTATCAGTCACATTATTCAAGGCATAAGATGAAGAGTTTAGGCTTGTTGCTTACAAGCCTAAAACACACAGTTTCTGTAGTTTGTCTTCTATATCAGACAGACCTTTCCTTTGGGATCGATTTTATCATTCATTTTGGATGAGAATATTGGCTTATACTGAAATTGAAAGTGAACACGTTAAGAACATTAAATATCTACATTAACATATGTCAACACAGTAGTTTTAAAGAAACCCCTTAATTTCAAATGTAACAGTTCAAAAAGAGGATAAAGAATTCATAGAGTAGTCTCTGTTGTGTACCTTAACACATTCAGTTACTTCTTATTCTGCACACATGCATGTTCATAGCCTTTCCCTCTAAAGGACATTACAATTCACTTGAGAAATGCGCACACTCTTCGGAGCTGGAGTCGGTAAGAAAAGTCCTCAAATAGCTGCTGGTTGCATTTGTTTTATGTAGATTCCTCTTCTTGAGCAGAATCAACAGCAAACAGTGTTTTTTAAAAATGTCCAGAAACTCCCAGGGAAATCTGGGCCTGATAGTACAAGTTGGTAATCCCAGCTACTTGAAAGGTCAAGGCAGGAAGATGCTAAGTTCAAAGTCTGTGAAAACCCAGTCTCAAAATTTCAAAGTTAACGAAAGCAGGGGGTGGGAGCCAAGAATATAGCTTAATGATGGAATGCCTAGCTAGCATGCACTAGGTCCCAGACTCAAGCCTCAGTGTAAGAAGAGTAGGAGGATGGGAACGGGGCTCAGGATGATGCATTCTTTCATTAGTACTGAAATGATGAGATGTGCTGAAAAGCTGCATCAGTGGGTGAACTGAGTAAGAGGGAGTAGCGTGAATTGAGGACTTGCTGTTTATAACCTAGAAGGGAAGGGGCGTTGTGGACTTAGCTATATCTCCTCCCAATCAGAATGTTAATAACTGTTCCCCAATGTTGAGAACGAGAAGAAAGGTCCTGACGAGGCCTTTAGACAATCAGCTTACAGGAGCAAGGACTGGGGTGCACAAAGGACAGTGGTAGATCTCTTACCTGCCTAGAACAACTGCAGAGGGCCTTGCTTCAGTCACTGACACATAAAAATGATCATAGAAACTGACACTAAGACCTGGGATCTTTTACTTCTCAAGGAGTTCTGATTGCTTAGTTTTTCTAGAAGTCATATAGCCCTGATAGTGATGGATAGCAGGATTTAGTGGGTAGCCACCATGATTCCAGGTCCTTGTGTCCCAGGGCATAGAATTAGACAGAGGCATGAGGACAGTAGCAGGAGTGGTAATAGTTTATCAGAACATGACACACTTTCAAAGAAATAAGCAGACTGGAGTGAAGAGAAAGGTTTTCAAAGCTCAACTACAACGCTGTACAAAGGACAGGTGCTTTTATGTCACATGGCATTGGATTTTTAGATCATCTGCTTAGATAGGCTTTCCTGAGCATGTTGTATCTGTTACATAGTTCTAATAAAACTTCATGCATCTTGTATCTTTCATCTTAAAGCTCTACCACCTTGGGGCCAGGTGGTGGTCGCACTTGGGAGATACTGGCTAGTGAATCTCTGTGTTGAGGCTAGTCTTGTCTATAGAGTGAGCTCCAGGACAGCCAGGGCTATATAGAGAAATCCTGTCTTGAAAAATCAGAGAGAGAGAGAGAGAGAGAGAGAGAGAGAGAGAGAGAGAGAGAGAGAGAGGAGAGGAAAGAGAGAGAGAGCTCTGTCATCATTATGGAAGGTTTAGCATTTTAGCATTATAGTGCACCACAGGACAGCTTCAGACACTGGAGTTCTTCTGTGGAGTAGGTGCAGGGTGGGGGGTGTCTACCCTTACCATGTAAAAAGAACTTTTCTCACATGCTCCTTTGCAGCCTCTGTGTAAGGTTTTCCAGATTTTCCAAATCTCACTTTCTGCCCCACTCTACTGTCTCACTAAAGGAGAATCATGGTTCAAGAATACTGGTCTTGGGAACAGACAGATGTGTATTATGACCCCAGCTGCCCAAATTATTGAGGTATGTTACTTAAACATGGTACTTAAACTCCATGACTCAGTTTCCCTAGCAAAATGGAAACAATAAAAGTACCTGCTTCATGGAACTGTGATGAGTGTCCAATGAAATAGTGTTGTAAACTGCTTTATTGTTTGTATATAGGAATTACTGAGAAATTTGAGCTATGTTACCACTATGTACTAGGTATTTTTTAAAAAAAGTTTCTACTAAATGAGCTAAATGAAAGTCAGGTCTGTTTCTTATTATCTGAAAGGCACTGAAACATATCCGGATGTAATAAGTCCTCCCTAAAATATACTTTTATCAGGAGTAGTTTGATGGGAATATAGATTAGAATAGTTGCTTCTTTTACTCCAAAAACGTGAGATCTGTATGAAAAAAAATAAAGAATTCCCCAAAGCAATCTCATTAGGTGGTAAGAAAGGACCTAGTCAAATCCTAGCAAAGGGGGATGGTGCCCATTGTGGCTCACTGCTCATTTTCTCCTCCCAAAGGTAGATATTCATTAAGAGGGTTTATTTCCTCTCAGGAAGACCTGCCTTACAGAAGCAGGTCCTATAGAGAAATTAGAGTCTGTAGAACAAGATAGTTCCAGAAAAATCAGCCAAATGGAGCTGAAGTATTTCCACATCAGTGATAGAAATACATTTTAAATTAGCATGATGGGCTGCTTCACCAGGCTAGGATAATTGAAGGAAAAGCTGTAGAAAATAAACCCCTGGGAAAGCAAACAAATCCCACAAAATTTTTCCTAGGTCTCAGAATTTCAACAGCCCTGCTCCATCCTGTCCTCCTCATCCACTGTGATGGTCTGCAAAATAGCTGACACCAGGCCTATCTGCTCCATCCTGTTCTCCTCATCCACTGCGATGGTCTACAGAAATGACTGACAACAGGCCTATCTGCTCCATCCTGTTCTCATCCACTGCGATGGTCTACAGAAATGACTGACAACAGGCCTCTCTGCTCCATCCTGTTCTCCTCATCCACTGCGATGGTCTACAGAAATGACTGACAACAGGCCTATCTGCTCCTTCCTGTTCCCCTCATCCACTGCGATGGTCTACAGAAATGACTGACAACAGGTCTCTCTGCTCCATCCTGTCCTCCTCATCCACTATGATGGTCTACAGAAATGACTGACAACAGGTCTCTCTGCTCCATCCTGTCCTCCTCATCCACTGCGATGGTCTACAGAAATGACTGACAACAGGTCTCTCTGCTCCATCCTGTTCTCCTCATCCACTGCGATGGTCTACAGAAATGACTGACAACAGGTCTCTCTGCTCCATCCTGTTCTCCTCATCCACTGCAATGGTCTGCAGAAATGACTGACAACAGGTCTCTCTGCTCCATCCTGTTCTCCTCATCCACTGCGATGGTCTACAGAAATGACTGACAACAGGCCTATCTGCTCCTTCCTGTTCCCCTCATCCACTGCGATGGTCTACAGAAATGACTGACAACAGGTCTCTCTGCTCCATCCTGTCCTCCTCATCCACTGTGATGGTCTACAGAAATGACTGACACCAGGTCTATCTGCTCCATCCTGTCCTCCTCATCCACTGCGATGGTCTACAGAAATGACTGACAACAGGTCTCTCTGCTCCATCCTGTTCTCCTCATCCACTGCGATGGTCTACAGAAATGACTGACAACAGGCCTATCTGCTCCATCCTGTTCTCCTCATCCACTGCGATGGTCTACAGAAATGACTGACAACAGGCCTATCTGCTCCTTCCTGTTCCCCTCATCCACTGCGATGGTCTACAGAAATGACTGACAACAGGTCTCTCTGCTCCATCCTGTCCTCCTCATCCACTGTGATGGTCTACAGAAATGACTGACAACAGGTCTCTCTGCTCCATCCTGTTCTCCTCATCCACTGCAATGGTCTGCAGAAATGACTGACAACAGGTCTCTCTGCTCCATCCTGTTCTCCTCATCCACTGCGATGGTCTACAGAAATGACTGACAACAGGCCTATCTGCTCCTTCCTGTTCCCCTCATCCACTGCGATGGTCTACAGAAATGACTGACAACAGGTCTCTCTGCTCCATCCTGTCCTCCTCATCCACTGTGATGGTCTACAGAAATGACTGACACCAGGTCTATCTGCTCCATCCTGTCCTCCTCATCCACTGCGATGGTCTACAGAAATGACTGACAACAGGTCTCTCTGCTCCATCCTGTTCTCCTCATCCACTGCGATGGTCTACAGAAATGACTGACAACAGGCCTATCTGCTCCATCCTGTTCTCCTCATCCACTGCGATGGTCTACAGAAATGACTGACAACAGGCCTATCTGCTCCTTCCTGTTCCCCTCATCCACTGCGATGGTCTACAGAAATGACTGACAACAGGTCTCTCTGCTCCATCCTGTCCTCCTCATCCACTGTGATGGTCTACAGAAATGACTGACACCAGGTCTATCTGCTCCATCCTGTCCTCCTCATCCACTGTGATGGTCTACAGAAATGACTGACAACAGGTCTCTCTGCTCCATCCTGTTCTCCTCATCCACTGCGATGGTCTACAGAAATGACTGACAACAGGTCTATCTGCTCCATCCTGTTCTCCTCATCCACTGTGATGCTCTGCAGAAATGACTGACAACAGGTCTCTCTGCTCCATCCTGTTCTCCTCATCCACTGCGATGGTCTGCAGAAATGACTGACAACAGATCTCTCTGCTCCATCCTGTTCCCCTCATCCACTGCGATGGTCTACAGAAATGACTGACAACAGGTCTCTCTGCTCCATCCTGTTCCCCTCATCCACTGCGATGGTCTGCAGAAATGACTGACAACAGGTCTCTCTGCTCCATCCTGTTCCCCTCATCCACTGCGATGGTCTACAGAAATGACTGACACCAGGCCTATCTGCTCCATCCTGTTCTCCTCATCCACTGCGATGGTCTGCAGAAATGACTGACAACAGGTCTCTCTGCTCCATCCTGTTCCCCTCATCCACTGCGATGGTCTACAGAAATGACTGACACCAGGCCTATCTGCTCCATCCTGTTCCCCTCATCCACTGCGATGGTCTGCAGAAATGACTGACAACAGGCCTCTCTGCTCCATCCTGTTCTCCTCATCCACTGTGATAGTCTACAGAAATGACTGACACCAGGCCTCTCTGCTCCATCCTGTTCTCATCCACTGCGATGGTCTACAGAAATGACTAACAACAGGTCTCTCTGCTCCATCCTGTCCTCATCCACTGCGATGGTCTACAGAAATGACTGACACCAGGCCTATCTGCTCCATCCTGTTCCCCTCATCCACTGCGATGGTCTACAGAAATGACTGACACCAGGTCTATCTGCTCCATCCTGTCCTCCTCATCCACTGCGATGGTCTGCAGAAATGACTGACAAGAGGCCTATCTGCTCCATCCTGTTCTCCTCATCCACTGCGATGGTCTGCAGAAATGACTGACAACAGGCCTATCTGCTCCATCCTGTTCTCCTCATCCACTGCGATGGTCTACAGAAATGACTGACAACAGGCCTATCTGCTCCATCCTGTTCTCCTCATCCACTGCGATGCTCTGCAGAAATGACTGACAACAGGCCTAGGGCTTCTCAGGACTTGGTCAGGAATAGGGATTTTGGAGGACAGGGGAAGAAGATAGTCTTCAAGTATTGGCTTGCCATTATAATTCATCTGCGATCTCACAGCTTGAAAAGATTTGAATGAATGCTATCTCCAGTCTCCATGCTCTCTCCTCAGTCATACTGTCAACGATTACGGAGCCAGTCTGGTTTTAAGTCACAGAAGTAATAATTTTGGGGACAGTGCCTGGGCTTCCTACTTGGATGCATTGTGAACATTCAGTTCAGACTGAATTACTTTATTCTTTCTTTTTGTTAAAAATTTCTAACCCCCTGCTGTTTGATGCCACCCCATGATCCTCTGGGCGAATAGCAGTATATGATAATTCACTATTAATCTGTGCTCTTAGTTTCTGCTAAATGGGTCTGTACTTCCTTTTGAACCTCCCTTGTATATTGAATAACCCCACCTTGCCCATCTCTGTGTGGTCACAAAGAATGCAATGATTAGTTTGGGTCAAGGTAATACAAGAAATGAGTGTGAGTTTTTGAGTATCCATTTCCCCTGCCATGGTGGCTTTCACAATGATGGAACTTTTCTGAGTTTGACTTTATGGAGTACAGACTTTCTTCCCCATGTTCTATCTCCATTCAAATAAGCACTAAACTTCTAACCTGAAATAAAACTCTGCTGGGTTAAACTTCAGTTATCTTTGGTGTTATTTATTGTTGTAACACAGGTATAATTTCTTGAAAATTATTTCTGAAGAATTGTCATGTAGTGTTGATAGTTGCTAGCAATATGTGGTTAGGAAGTGGCAATGGGAATAAAATAGAGGAAGAGTCATTATGCAATGGCAAAACACTTGGTAAAAACCTGTCACTCTGGGACTGAAGTGGTGGCTTAGCAGTTAAGACTACCTGCTGTGCACAGACATTTTCTGTAACTCCAATTCCAAGGGATCTGACTCCCTCTTCTGGCCTCTGGAGGCACCAGGCACATACCTGGTACACATACATATATCCAGGCAAACACTCATACACATTTAAAAAAGAAGAAAGCAGGGTGTTGGTGGTGCATACCTTTAATCCTAATACTCAGGAGGCAGAGGTAGGCAGATCTCTGTGAGTTTAAGAACAGCCTGGTCTACAGAGCTAGTTCTAAGACAGCCAGGACTACACAGAGAAACCCTGTCTCAAATAAACAAACAAACAAACAAACAAACAAATGAAGTTCAAAAAGATCTTTGAAAATCTCCCACCTGCGTAGCATCTCAGGAGTAAGATTGTGTGTCGACAGGATTTGCACAGCATCCTAGCAAGTATGTCATATTATTTGCTGCATTTTTCAAGATAATAAAGAAACAAATGGGCTGGTTTTGTAAAAAGAAATAAAAAAGACTACTGACTTCTAGAATCCAAAGTCTTTACATGTTGGCAAAACCAACTAATTCTTGCTTTTGAAAGAAAAGAGGTAAATTAAGAAAGCATTTGAAAGCTAGCCAACTTCTCAGGCTAATGAAGTCATGGATCTTAGAAGAGAACTTACAAACACTGCTTTTTAAAACAGCCTAATCCCTAATTATAGTCTAGCATTTGTCCTTACACCACAGATAAGGGTGGCCTTCACATCGAGGACTGTTCACCAGGTAGAGACCATTACTGGAAAATCACAGCCAATGAAAATGCAGAGTTGCGAAGTCTAGCAGTAAAGGACAGGTCTACAAACTAACTTGCACACCTAAGGCGTCAGAGACATTGTGGAATTGAGGATGGAAAGATTGCGAGAGCCAGAGGATCAGGGAGTTTCCTATGAGTTTGTGTCTCCTAGTTGTAACAGAAGCTACACCCATAAAATCTCACTAACACGACTGCCTAAACATCAGCTGAATAAGGACAATGACAATAGACATGCTAGAGTGAACAGGGAAAAACCATGGGGGCATCAGTTCCACACAAAGAGCTACAGGCAACTAAGGAATACTGAGAGTGGGAGAAATAGTCTTCCCCAGGGAAGAGCACACCAACTGGTTATCCAACATCAAAGGTCAGCCCTGAAAACATAAATACGTTAACATTCTACAGACTGAGCAAGTTATATTTAGAATATGTGTTTATACATGTACACATATTCATGGAACAACAATTATTGAAAAAAAGAGACCATGGATTTGGAAGAGAGACAGGAGAGGTATATGAGAGGGTTTGGAGGAAAGAAATGGAAGGTAGAAATGATGTAATTATATTATAATATCAAATGTAAAATAAAAATTCTTTAAAAAGAGGAAAATATTTGAGAAAACACCCTTGAAACCACGACCACTCCCCGCCTTTTTTACAAGAATTATATTTAAGGTATGTCTTTCCTGACAACTTAAAACCTTGTGGTAAGCTAGAATGTCTCAACAACACCAGGTAAAGGATTTAGACTTATGAACCCTGAGAGAGGTTTGGGGTGAAAAGTCTAATAAATATAGCAGGTCCAAGATCTGTGTCCCAAAGACCTTGGCATGGTTATTGGAACATAGATTTACTCAATCAAACCCAAGATGAGCCTCGAAGGTCTTCAGAAAGCCTTACTTTAAAGGAAACTATGAGCTTAGAGTAGAAAAGACTGTGGCACATATCTACTGTGGGAAGAGTGACCTGGCAACCAGTGTCCCCCTACTTCCAAGGACATCGAGTTATATTTGTTTCAAAGTATGGTAAAATACACCTCATCATATTTGTAACCACTGGCTTGTAACTATCTTATGTAGGAAGTTGGCAAGATGCAAAAATTAATTTCATCTTCAACTTTTTAATATCATTCCAAAGGAAGCTAGCTTACTTTGATAAGCACATAGTCCTCTTGCCTGGAATAGATTAGAATGTGTCAATCCAGGAACATTCAAGCTACCTTCAGAAGTCTGAGTGAAACTTTGAATCAAAGGAATGTGAGGTACATCACTGTCATCCACATCCAAGCTGGTAGAGACATGTGGTCCAGTCTGTGAAGTCAGTTCTCCAAATGTCCCCAAGAAACATTGAACTTTTGTGGTCATGCATCAGGAGCCCTCTGCTAGTGGCTAGACAAAGACTGCTCAATTTAAGAACCTAGTTTCAGCCTTCTTATTTTTTATTTTTTTTAAATATTTAATGCTGTGGTTTTTAAAGTGTTTATTATTTACTTGTATGTGTGCATTCTTGCCTGAATATATGTGTGTTATATGCTTGCTGGTGCCTGCAGAAGCCAGAAGGGAATGCTGAACCTCTTGGAACATGAGTTATGGGAGGTGATGAGCTGTCTGATGTGGATGATGAGAACCAAACCCATGTCCTGTGCAAGAACAGCCAGTGCTCTTAACCTCTGACCCATCTCTCCAGCTCTAACCACATGACTGTTGACTTACAGTTCTGCCCAAAGAGCTTAGTGTTTGCTCTGATCTCAGGTTTATCGAGACTGAAATTAAACTTGGAAACTGGAATTCAGCTGAGTGCATTTTCCATAATTACCATTCTATGTATCTGAGTAGTAACAGAGGCAAAAAGACTTTCCCAGACTATAGTGCCATGCGCCACAGAGAACAAGTCAATAGCATGGGAGACTTCTCCAAGGAAGCAAATCTCATAGCCCTCAGCACAGAAAGTCTTCCCTCAAGTGAGATTCCAGAACTGAGAACCCAATGGCCAGGTTTCTCCTATCTTTCCCTTCTTGGGTTGAAATATTTGTGACCACCTGCTCTGTTATTGTCTGCTACTGTGTAGTGGTGTGTTATGGGAGGGGTTTGGAGATAATTTTTATTTTCAGATTTGACATCTTTAGAACAGGAAGCTCCCCATTTGGGCATGACAGGCATAAGATAGTCACATAAAATCTGGAGATCTGGGATTGGGAATGGGTGTAGTGGTAGAAGGAGTCTTTAGAGATAGGTTCAGTATGCTCTGTGTGGTAAGAAAAAAGCTAAGATGTTTTTAACAACTATAAGAATGGGCTGGTGTGTTAAGTGACTGATCATGAAATACCTTGATGATTGCCGACACTTCCCAACCTCCTTGTATACAGCCAGGACCAATAGACTTATTTTGGCAACAAGCCATGCTCAGAAATGATTTGTGCTAAAGCATAAGAGTAGGCACATGTTCTGCAGGCATTATTGTTCCCTGATGAAATAATCCATGGAATGGTGCCTATGTGGTTATGCAACACAGGCTAACTTCTCCCCTCATCCCTAACCTGTAGTGAAACTAAGAAAGAAGCCATTGCTATGGGAAGCCACAGCAACTGCAGAGACAGTTTTTACTTTCAGGATTCCCTAGTTATCCTGACTAATACAAACTCTGGAACTTCAAAACTGGCCTATACATTACATAATAGAAATATCACTAGCATTTTTTTATGAGAATATATTGAGATATATGTTACAGAACTATGAATGGAATGAGATATGATCTAGCTAACTAGAGTATTCTCATTGTCACAATTTGACCTCAGTCCTCATAAGTTCTTTCAGCCCTTAGACATTCTAGCTAGGCAGATATCCAGAAACATGTTGTTTTGCCATTGTAATATTATCTTAATCTCTCTTTCTTTTTTTTTAAATACCAGGAATCCTCTGGGCATTTATCCATTCTTGCACTCCCAACTTCAATGCATCCCCCAGGTAGATAAATTTTCACATGTTGATGACCAACCCATGCTTAGATCATAGTACACTCAGCATTAACAAGGCTCTTGAAGGCAGGAGGGATATAAGCAAGTCACAGGGAGGGGCATGCCAGGCACAGGAAAGGCAACATGAATAACGCTCATGAGCAGGCTACACTTCGTTCTTGTCACTAGCCACTGATGTATATGACACAGGTAGTTGCAGTGTGAGGAGTAAGATGGGGACTGAGTAGAATGTAAAATATCAGCACAATGTCAATCAGAGCTGTCTTAGTCAGTGTTCTATTTCTGTGAAGAGACACCATGACCATGGAAACTCTTATAAAAAGAAAGCATTTAATTAGGGCTCGCTTACAGTTTCCAAGGTTTAGTCCATTATCTTCATGGTGAGGAGCATGGTAGCATGCAGGCAGACATGGTAGCTGTGAGTTCTACACTTGGATCTGCAAGCAGCAGGAAGAAAAGAACCTCTGGGCCTGGCTTAAGCTTTTGAAACCTCAAAGCCCACCCTCAGTGACACATTTCCTCCAACAAAGCCACATCTCCTAACACCTCCCAAGTAGTTCTACTCCCTGATGACTAAGCATGGGCCCATGGGGGGCATTCTTATTCAAATCATCACAGAGACAAAACAAGAAAAATCTATCAGAGAAAATAGACCCTGGTTTTGCCGTTATTTTGTGAACAAAATTAAAAATTGTGAACAAAGCCAGCCTGGGTTCCAGGAAAGATAAGACAAGTCCAACACAGGAAATCCACATATAAGAATTGGAAATTGAATTATGTGAGAATTTAAAAGGGAATAGACTTTATTACATTTAATAACATAATCTATTCCATTCCAGTGGTTCTCATCTTGTAGGTTGGAACTGCTTTGGAGACTGCACATCAGATATTTACATTATGATCCAGTATGTAATTTGCCCAAAACTGATGCAACTGGAAATCACCATATTAAGCAAAATAAGTAAGATGCAGGAAATACAAATATTACATTTTTCTCATATGTAGAATCTATAAAAGGAAAAAAGGATGACATGAGAGAAGGGGGCTACTACAGTACAGGAAGTAGACCAACCTGGAGAAATGATCAACGTATGTGTGTGCCTAAATGAAAATAGCACAAGTGGAAATTGAGGGAAGTGCTTTCCTTAGACAAGTTCACATTTAGTGTCTTCACGTGTGTCTATGATGAGCTGAGCTGTGCCTTTGAAGACATTGCTTAAGCCATGGAAGCTCAGCATCTCCTGCAGACAATTTTCATATGATGAGCCTGTTCAGATCAATTTCTATATAAAATTCATAGCTTCATAAAATGTCTTAAATACCTTTATATGTGTTGTAGGTTATGTCATCCATCCATTTACTCTTCCACTCAGGACACATTCATTGAACATCTGTGAAGTTCCAGGCAGCCTTCCATGACTTACAAGCAGCAGTGAACAAAGGAGAGATGTTCTCTGCCATGTGAGTTGTGAGTTATGCATAACACATATGGGGGGAGAGGGAGGGAGAGAGAGAGAGAGAGAGAGAGAGAGAGAGAGAGAGAGAGAGAGAGAGAGAGCAAATACCATGTGAGAACTGAAAAATTACTATAGTCTTGGTGAACAATATAAGAGGAATTTTGGAAAAAAGACCCACAAGTGTTTCACTATTTAAACAAATGTGATACATTTAGGCAAATGCATGGAAGAAAACTGAGTCACCTTAGCAAAAAGCACGTTTGCTTATTATGTCTTCATATCACCCCATGATCTTGCCAACCTGAGAGGCAGAGGCTGGATGCTACATTTATGTCTTGTCTCCTTCATTTCTATTTTGCAAGCATTTCTCGTTGTCTTTACTCTTCAGAAATGTAGCTTTCACATGGAAAATCTTGCATTCTGTATAAAATTATGTTTATTGTTTTTAATAGTTTCTGTGATCATAAATGAAATTTATATGCATAAATATTTACACAAATGGTGAGTAGAATTACAAGATTGGATGTCATATACTTTTTAGGGCTCTTGAAATACATCCTAAAGTGAGTCTGTAGGAAGGTCACACTTTCTCAGTAGTGTATTAGCAGTATATGGAATTTTGTGTGATTTAAATTTTTCATCCCAAACCACACATCATTGCTCTTTTATTTTCCTTTCTTCTTTTGGTATTTCTTTGAAACTATATTAAATTACACATTCCTTTTTGGTGGTGAAGTTGATTTTTAAAATTATTGTTGGTTCTTCAGCATTTTTCTTTTTATTATGAAATATTTATGCATGATCACATATTTGCTGTGATTTTTCTCCAAGTGATAATTTATACTAACAATTTTTGACATTCTGGCATTAAGAAATATTTTATGCATTCAAACTTGTTGACATCTTTCTTGTGATTTCTTTTATTATTCTGTTTAGAAAATGTTTCATATCTTGACATCATTAATCTTTTAGTTATTTAGTGTTTTAATTTTCATTGGTGGATTTAACTTATGTGTTTTTATTTTGGCAAGATAGGGTCTTAATTTGAACTTTTTCCAACAGCCCTATTTTCTGAACGTCGTTTGCTAATAAAATAATAATTTTTCCATAGGCATATGATGCTCTATTATCTGTTAGGTTTACATACACAAGACCTGGTCTCTTTTGGAACTTGAAATAAGCTATCTAAAAGATTCTGCTTTAAATGTGGGTAGTTATAGTTTCCTATACTTTTTGTCCCATGTGTTAACAAATTAAAACAATTTTTAGTACTTGTATTGCCTGAATGGGTGAGAACAACCTGCGGAGGCATTTAGGACCCAGGGGAAAGCCAGGCTTGGTATAGAAGGACAGAGTCTCTGGCGCACACGCCTCCTACCCAAATCACAGCCCGGTGCAGCCCGGTCTCTCATTCACAGCTTTCTAGAGAAATCTGAGCTCCAACTGCCAGGATAGGGGATCTCACCCACCCAGTTCAGCCGCGCGCGCGGACACCTGCAGAAACACATTCTCAAAGCGAGCCTGGGCGGCGGTGTGAAGGTATTTGTTCTTTTTCTTCCTTCTGTGTTCTCAGCGCCTCCCCGCCTGTCCCCGCTCTAGTGATGCCATGGCTGCGGCGTTTCAGCACTTCGGCGCGTGGACAGCTCCCATCTGCAATCCCACTGCACTCCATCCTTCCGCACCCCACTCTCCACCGCCTCCGCGGTCCATTCTCCTGCCACGCTGCCCAGCCTGCGCTCCCCAACCATCAGCACCCTGTCTCCACCATCGCCGTCATCATCTCCACCTTCACCGGCGCGGTAACTACAGTCCACACAACTGTGTCTTGTCACTTAGACAAAGCCTGAGGTCCGCAAGGTAGAAAGGAAAGAGCTCAAGTTCACAGGCATAGAAGGGAAAGTTCAGGTGGAGAGACCCCTGAAAACAAAGAGAGACGCCTGCTTGAGAGGAAGGGAAAGTGGAGGCAGCAGGAAGAGACCCCAGAAAGGGGACAGATGGGGACTTGCCAGACACCAGCAGTTAGCCAGCTGCCTTTCAGCAGATTAGAGACTGTTTAGTTCAGGAAATTAACATGGCCTGAGGCAGAGTGTGATTCCAGGAAGAAAGGTTAGCTCAGCCCCGATATTCTGGTTTTCCAATGGAGAGTCACCAGGAAGCAGGGTGGGGGTGATGGGTGACTCACAGCACCCACATGGCTGCTTTTCTCCCTAAGCATTTACTGTAGAAACTCTGGAATTAAGTTTATTTTTTAATGTTAACCCCAAAGGTTAACTCTATGGCCAAATGAAAATTAAAATGATGATAGTGAGAATGTATCAAATAAGCCTTTCACCAGGAAATTCTATTTGCTAAAATGTTTCTTCTTCTATACTTATTTCAATTTCCCAATCTTAAACCTCTTCTGGAAAGAGAACAGATATATCCCTTGCCCAAATGGCCAAAGTGGTAATGATATTCTGAGCAGATGGCCTGGCTTTGTTCATTACTAGTCAAGGACTGGCTCAGATTTGGGAGGCGAGATTTCCGTGTGCTTTCTCAGTAATCAGGCAATAACACCATTTTCCTAAAGGTAAAGGGTAATCGAGTGCAGAAATTGAAAAGGCATTTTATGTAACTGTGATTTGCCTGGCTCTGCTTTACAGCTTTCGTCTTCTATCAAAGCCGATGGGGAGTGGGGACATCTTTCAAATAGCTCATGAATTTGGACCTGATGGTCCAGTCCTAGGTCATGGCACCTATTTGATTTAACCAGGATCATTTGCTTTATCGGAGCTAACCAGCAACAGCAACCAAGTGCTTGCCCCCGTCATTAATAAGTGTGTTGAAAGGGACTCTGACTTGATTGTACTGAACTGCAAAGTATTGTTGTTTCTTTCGTTGCTGTTGTTGTTGTTTTTGCAAGTTGTTTTTCATAAAATCGGCGTCTTAGTTTAAATGTGTTGTATTGAAGTAGAAATGTTGTCAGGTCACCCACCGGTCACAAGAGTGGTTCAACCAGGGCACAAAAAGCCCCACTTGACTCTACCCTTGAGCATAATCCACCTCTTGGAAAAGGGACAGTGAAGCAAGTTCTGTTCTTGCTTATCTTTAGAGGCACCACCCAAAGTGGAGAGACTCATAAACAGTCTTCTGGAAGAAGCTTTGTGCAAAAATCCATGCTCAATAATCTTCATGAATGAGGAATAGTAGCGTCATGCTGAGTTTGCTTACTGTTACTAATTTTATGAACTTAAAAGCACAGTTCTATTTGCCTCTAAATTTCAATCATTTTAAAGCTCAAACCAAGAAAATCAGTGAAAATGTTTGGCAAAATATATTGCATTTAGTCACCTACCACCGTCCTTAGACTGATATTATGCACAACAAACAAGAGCTCTCAAGTCTCTGTGAAAGACTTCTTAAGACTCCCTTATCTATGTGCAAAGAATGGTCCAGACCAGGAGGCTGAAAAAATGTGTACATGTTGTCAATTTGAACAGCTTCACCAGAAACACAGGCCCGGAATACAAAGCCTGCAGAGCTGCTGGCTTCCTGTGCTTGCTCTGGCTCCCCGAGGCTGGTGGGATGGCAAAGTGGTGCTGCTCCAGGAGATTTACAGGCACCTGTCTCTGAAGCCATGCTTCTTCTCCCTGTCGGAAACACCGTGCCCAGCTTATTAATTTTATAGAGTGTTACTGTTGTGGCTTCCACACTTATTCTTTTTAGTTAGGGTTGTTTATCTTTCATATTGCTAATCACAAAACTTTCTGATTTAAAAATGGATTTAAAGGTAAACAGAAACATTTTTTTTTCAGCACAGTGCCCTTTTGTAGACAGGCTTGTGGAAGGGGAAGGGAGCGGCATTTAAGAAAATGAGCTGGAAGGTTCATTTCCTAAAAGATGAAATCTTAAACTGTTAGAGCTGGTTGTGTCTGCTTATGTCTTTGTGCTTGACAAGAGAGACACCCTATTATCTCTGGGAAATCTGCCCCCATTCTTCATAAGTGGACTCTGGCTGGCTTTGATCTTCTCTGCTGTTGTGACTTGGACAGAAGAGGTGATAAGCAGCGTGGAGGATAAAAAGCATGGAGCTGGCATATATGTATTAACCCAGAAAAGCCCGCAGGGTCATCAAGAGAGCTGGCCCTCCCTTCCTGATGCATCCTCTCCCAAACAGGCATTGTTTTGATCATTATCACTCTTATCCAGATTTCACTGGAATGAGGCTTCACAAGAAAGCCCACAGTGTGTAGGACCACAGGTCTGCAACCCTCCTCAGCCCCAAGTGCTGTATCTCTGTAGAGAATCCAAGTTTTATGTAGCTTAAAGGAAGTTTGTATTTTGTCTGGCTAAACCAACTGGCCAGACACTGTCTGCACCCATGAAGAACCCTTATGTGTTCAGATGTGAGTTCATTATCCCCCACCTCCTCTCAGTTTTCTCCATCAGGTTACCCTGGGCTGTTTTCTTTCTATGGACTTGCTCTATGTCAAGAAATATTATGGAAAGTGCTTTTAGAGGTAGGTTAATTTCCTGGGAGTTTTTGTTCAACTTGATTTCTGAGCAAGGAAGAATTTGCCTACATGTGTTGGGATGCTAGACACTTACAGCTGAATCTTTGATTCTTAGATGTCATGTAGATGTCTGGCTATTCTTTTCCCATTTCTGCTCCTTAAAATAGAATCACCTGGATTCAGATTCTATTATAGCTCAGATGTATTACGTAAACTTCCAGACCTTTATGTGTGTCACATGTATAGGTTACTTGGTGCTCTGTATTTTATATTTTTAGGAGAGGCAGGGACAAAGTTGTGGGTCAAGAGATGATTGAAGGGCTCAGGTTACAGGCTACATAAGCAAACTTCTCAAAAGGGAGTCACCTGACATTTTCCCCACATGTTCTTTTCTTTTCATTCTCTTTCTTTCCTCTTCTTCTTTCCGTCTCTCCCTCTCTCATCTTTCTTCCCTCTCTCCCTTCCCATCCCGCCTCCTTCTCTCCCTTTTTGCCTTCCTTCTCTCTCTTCCTTCTTTTCTTCCCCTTTCCTTCTTTTTAGATGTTATAAAGTATGCAAGCATATGTGGGTGTAATTCATAGGGTGATACCGTAAGCTGCCATGGGTGCAATTGCCCATGGGAATGGACACTCTAGTGATGTGCTCATCCCCCTATCAACAATGTGGTGCTGCTGCTGAAAACACAGATATTTCAAGATTTGTTTCGGGGCAGGTCATTCACCTCATTACTTTGGGGTCATTGCTTCTCAAGTCCAATTTTATTGCTCAGTCAGTGGGTTAGAAGTGCATCTCAGTGGTCTGTTCCCAATAACCTGTGAAGTTACAAGGCTGCTACTGATTAATGGGTGAAATTCTTGATTGATATATAATAGTTATGCATTTTGTGGGACCTGGTGTAATCTTTCAATGAATGTATATCATGCACAATGGTCAGGTTAATTATCAGTTCTTTGTGTTGAGAACCTTCCTACTCTTCTGCTGACTTTAAGATATGTAGTCATTTGTAAGCTATAATTGGTTCACTGTGCTCTGGAACACCGAAGCTTGTTGCCCCGATCTAAGAATATTTTGATACTTGTCCCACTTCTCCGTGTCGTCCATTCCTCCTCCCCTTTGCAGCCTCAGTTACTATTGTCTTCTATCTAATCAATGTTTTTGTCCTTTATATGTGAGGGAGAACATGTTGTTTTTCTGTCTGGCTTGTTTCAGTTAACATGATGAATGGACCTCCACTGAAGAAGGAGGACAGAGGTTACCCTCTGACTTAAATTTCATATCTTCAGGTGTAATTAGTAATGAAGTTTAACTGAAACAAAACCCAAACCATTCCAACTTCTGAGACAGTGAGAGCTCAAAAAACACAAGTTCAGGTGAAGGTTGCAGGGGGGGGGTCTTCTCTCTTCCCACCTTACCCCAAAGCAACCTTCTCCATTCTACTTTTGCCTGGGAGTTTTCTTCATTCTGATCCTTGCTGTAGCCATTCTTATCCCAACCATATCCACAAGAAGAATCCCAGTTACATAGATGTACTGGGAAAACAAAGTGAAAAGGGGAATTTAAGGACTATTTGGAGAACTCCATCTTTTTTATACCTCCAGATTATTTTCTCAAATAATAGAGTCTATTTTGGAGGAAATATCTTCTTCCTTTGAAGATAAAAAAGTCAAGCATTTCCCTCTCCTGTCTTCCTCTCTCAATGATACGCCTACCAAATGCAACTGATCTGCTTTAGAGCTAGGAGTGCTAACTGCTTGTGAGTTCTTAGGGCAATAGAGAGACATCCTATGAAGACATTTCAGTCTCTATAACCTTCTCCCCATGCACCTTCTCTCCATAAGATACACTGATTAGAAAGAAAGTGTTACTCTAGTGAAAAACTTCCACCCTAATGTAGCAGAGAGGCAGAAGGTACTCTACTGTTTTCCAGCTTGTCTAGCCCCTTTTTACATCGTCACACAGCAAGCTAAAAACATAAAAGATGACAGAATGTTGTTCTAGAACTCAGGACTCAATCTTTGACAAATAGCCCCAATGTACCTGGGGCCTGGTTCATATTCATTTCAATCTGGCATCTATTTTGGGTAAGAAGTTCTCATTGTCTCCACATTGATGGAACTCATTGCAATTTACTTTTAACCTTTTTCCAGAGTGGAAGCAAATGGAAGCACATGACAGGGTGTTTGGTTGCTATTTTAAAAGGATCCAAGGGAGTCTGCACAATGAATATTTATGGGGCAGGAGTAAGCCCTGGGTTAGGGCTGAGCTAAAGGTGATGGAATGCTGAAGGTGAGCCAGGCCTCAATTCTGACCATGCTACACTTCCTGATGATTATAGGTCTGCCCTTTGTCCTTCCAGATGTGTCTGTCCACCCCGGTACAGACAGTTCCTATCTGTAAATTAGCTAATGTTCGATGAAAATGCAGCAACCATTGTTACTCACAGGGCTTCGGTCCTCTTGTCTTTATGGAGGAAGAACTCCCCCAAGGCACAGCAACCCTCTGAAACCCAACAAGTGCAGACTCTTCCACAGAATGACACATTCTGAACGTGTCATTAACAACCTCGAGACTGAAGTGTGGGCTCCCCGAGCAGTAAGGGAACATGTTAACATTCAGGAAACAGCTCAGAGAGAGTGGCCCAGAGGAAGAAACACTAGTCAGTGTGATTGTAAACATTGGTCTAGATCTTCCAGTAACATCTACTTTCATGTCATTTGGTACAAAAATTCCTTTTGAACTGAGTGTTGTAGTACATGCCTACAATAACAACACTCAAGAGGCTGAGGCAGGAGAATTATGAACCAGAGGCCAGTCTGAAATATGTAGAAAGACCTCCTTAAAAAAAACCCAACAAAACAATAATAAATAATTAAAAGATAAAACAAACAAATTAAAATTCTCTTTAGCATTCCTAGGTGAATATATATGTAGTTTAAATGTGTAGAATAAGGTTTGAGAGAACATATGTTTAAAATTTGTAAAAATTTTATTTGTGCTAGTGGATGATGTACTTGATTAGACTTTTATAGGTAGGTTTTATCACGAAGATTCATTTTTCATCCTTTTGTAAAAGAACTCACAAAATAAACATGAGTTTTTCATCTTATATTAATGTTGATAAGAAATTCACACAAAAGTCACACTAATCTGAAGTTTTATTTATTAGTGATTTATGTTCATATACTTCAAGTAATATTAAGTCCTTGTAGGGTTTAGTTGTTGTTATTGTTGAGACAGGATCTAATTTTATATCCCACACTGGCCTCAAATTCACAATCCTCCTGCCTTAGCCTCCTGAATCTTGTGATTACAAGGTTAGCCACTATGCCTAGTGAGGTTCTGTAGACATTATTTTTCTGATCATGACAACAATATTCCCGCTCTTCTCCAAATTTGGTGCCTGATGTGAATGAGTGAGATAGGATGCTGCTAACAAGAGTGTGTTGTTAAAGATGGCACCTCTTCAGAGACAAGGAATAGCCATGAACAAAGCATGGAGAGGTAATCTGGGGTATGAAGGCTTGTCCTTTTTACCATATTTTAGTCTAAGCTCTAAATCTCCCTTTTCACCTAATAACTAATAACCTAACTTTAAAGGTTGGCTAGAAATTAGATAATATAATGTTAAAGCCCTTGGTACATAACAAGCACTCACAGATATTTGTTTCTCTCCCAGTGCCACTACTAGCTCAATATCGGACTTTAAGCCAGCTCTGCAGTAGTCTGCATCTCAATATCTTTTATTTATCTGGAGACAACATAATTAGGATATTAACAAGAATATTACAGCTAATGGAAGAGCTCTTTTCATTCCATAAGCACCTTCACTTGTCTTATTCCACATGATTTTACCTTAGCATTTCCCAGGAAATTATCTTTCTTTTACACATTGAAGGACCATTGTAACAAAGCACAAGATAATTGATGTAAAACACTTTGAAATGTTATAAATTTTTAGAGAGGACATTGCTACAACTGGTCTGAATCCTCCCCACTCCCCCCAGGTATCAAATGTGGTTTTTTGAAGATGATAATGAAATAGATGAGAGTAATAGGTGATAAAAGAGGTGACATAGGTTTCACTTGAAAAACTCTGCTTCCTTAAAGGACTTTTTGTTACTCTTCACAATGATAAAAAAGATATACATTTATAAGTACACTTCCTTAAGATTGAATGTGTGGGGCTAAATATATACCATAGATTTATTTTTCATCTTAACTTGAGTTAAATGAGTATTTGGAATCTGTGGATGTCAAGAATTTAAACAACAAGCAGGAGAGACTCAAATTTCTAGTTTATTAAAAAAAATGCATGGATTTTAAGTGCAGGCCTTCTCCAACTTGGCCTCCCAAGAGATGCTCCTGTTTTAGAATACAAAGCCACAAGTGATTCTCCAGCACTGAGAAGAGCTACTTTCTGCACCTACCTAAAGCTCCCTCTCTGGTTGGTGAGCAGACTTTACTGCTGATGCCATGACTGGCACTCTGTGAGGCATGGCAAAGGGAAATATTAAAAAGAAGAGCAAAATATGTGACAGCTGGCAAAGCCACTGCATCTTAAGCAGCCCAACCATCCCCCAGTGACAAAAAGAGGATGGAGCTAGTGGGCACCTATTTGTACGGTGCAGCACTAGGCTGTCTAAGAAAGCCTGGCAACCCAGAGGCAGATTCTGTCTCATAGAGAGGTTAGTATGGAAGAGCAGGAAGGGGAGGAGAGTGAGGGTCTGGAGCTGTGAAAGGAATGTCATATGGATGTTAAGTAGCAAATACTTGGACCACTGCTGCACAGCAGAGGCAAACCAGCAAGTGAATGACGACCATCGTCCAGAGAGATTATTTGGGCTATCATTCAGTGTCTGCCTCTTGGCAAGTCATTTAATTTCTTTGCATCTCAGTTTTTACTTATTTGATATAGTTGTTCTAAAAAGTATTGTAGTATGTGAAGAGATTATGCAAGTGTCTGGGACATAATAAACACAGTGATAATAAATAATGAATCATAGCTATTATCATTATTATAAATACCATCAGGAAAAGAAACCACTCTTACTTATGAGTATGACATCAAGTCCAATGTAACCTATTTATAATTCAGAAAAGTCAAGTGAGAACTAAAGAGCTGTGATTGATTGAAAATGCTACATTGTGATAAACATTCTCCATATAGCTTTTCTTGTATCTTAACTAGCATTGATCAGTGTTATTTAAATAGCAGGCTGTTCAGGCTTCTGGTATGGGGGATTCACCTTTAATTAAAAAAATATATATATATATATTTACCTTTAATGAAATATATATATATATATATATATATATATATATATATATATATATATAATCTTAGGCATGCAATTCAGGGACCCTGGCTGAACTATTCTCAGCAGAAGCTTCTATTACATGCTGAGCACAGAATAAAGATGTAGATTAGAGCAAATTTATTTCAGATATTATAGTTTGGAGGCATAGCTATGTATGGAGGCAGGGCATGAAAAATGCAACCTCAATTCTTCCCTTGAACCCATAGTAATTTATCTGGGAAACATTGTTGAGTTCCCTGAACTGTGAGGTAAGTAACTTGCTCCAAAGCAGCTTTAAATCTTCTTCAGGGAGCAAGCTGTTGCTATGCTTTGTGCTCTTAGCATTGTGCTCCTTGGCTTGGAACTGTGAGCATTACCCATAATGCTTCAGTGAGACCAGGATCTGAAATATAATGTGCCTAGGGGAAATTCTCTGGGGGTGGGGGAATTCTTTGTAGATAAGGGAGGGAATTAAAAGTTAGTTGCAAGGCTTTATTTAAGGAAAGTTGCCCGCTCCAGGCAGGGGGAAGCAATGACATGTAAAAACAGTGTTTTGACTGCTGTTTTTATTGATGCTTTGTATAACTGGTAGCATATGCTACATTGTGTGCCCCATCCTAGGCACTGAGAAAACGTCAGTCGTCACAATGAACTTCTTTGCCCACAGAGCTGGCCCTCTTTATGCTGCATATACTGAGGAATCCCAGATAAATAATAGATACCCCCTTTTATAGGAGATTCTGAATAAAAGGGTGAAGTGAGAATGATAATAAAGCATGGTGTGGTTAAGTGTGTATGGATCATTTGGTTTCTGATTTCTGAGGTTGGGGAGGGTTTCCGGGGCAAAGGGACTTTCAGATTGAGTTCTGGAGAATGATGAAGAGTTGGAAGCTAACAATGAATGTTAATCACAGTGTGATGTGAGCATATTTCGGTTGTAACACTTAGAATAATGGGAATACAGAGAATTCATAGGTTGGCAGCAAAGACTGTGGTAAAAAGCCTGCTTCCCATCTAAACACTGGAATGGTGATGGTCCCAATTATGCAATCATGGAGCTGGAAAGATGGGCAGAACAAGAGTTGACCCTCAGGTTTCCAGTATGCGTGAGAGGTGATGTCACTCACTGAGAGAAGGAGCTGGAGGTTCCAGTTCAGGATGGGGAACTATTAGTTCAGTTTTGAACATGTGTTTATAGTATTGAAGGACATCTGCAGAGAGGCTCAGTGGGCAACTGAATGAGGAGACTGGAGAGGGAGGAAGCTAGGGACTGAAGCTATCTGCATGCAGGTGGACAGATCATGGGGCAGGATCCTGAAAATTCTGGCATTGGCTTGCACAGAGGGAGAAGAATGAGCAGGGAAGGGGCAGGGATGGCCAGGGCATATGGACAGAGAATGGAAGGAGGGAAGGAGAAGTGCTCTAAGGATGGAACAGTCAATGTCAAATACGGGAAGATGTCACCTACACTGGAAACTGCACATTGTCTTTTGGATGCAGTAGCATTGAATGCCATTCAATACTAGGCGACCATCTGCATGGAGTGCTCTGTACTCTTCCAGTTTACGCTTGTTCATCATCATCATCATCATCATCATCATCACCATCATCATCATCATCAGTGTCTGTCTTAGCTAGGGTTGATATTGCTATGATGAAACACCATGGCCAAAAGCAACTTGGGGAGGAAAGGGTTTATTTGACTCACCTCTCTTGACTCAAGGTCCACTGAGGGAAACCAAGGCAGGAACTCAAAGAAAGCAGGAACCTGGAGGCAGGAGCTGATGCAGAGGCTATTAAGGAGTGCTGTTTGCTGACTTGCTCCTCATGGTTTGCTCAACCTGCTTTCTTATAACACTCAGGACCACCAGCCCAGGGGTAGCACTCCCACATTGGGCTTGGCCCTCTTGTATCAATTACTAGTTAAGAAAATTCTGTACAGGCTTGCTTATAGCTCAATCTTATGGAAGGAATTTCTCAATTGAGGTTCCCCTCTCAGATGACTCTAGCTAGTGTCAAGTTGACATAAAGTAGCTAACACAGTGTCATTAGTGTCTACATTTTGATAACAATTGTACCGCCATCTTTGGTTGGTTGGTGAGAACATGTTCCACAGTGTCTAAGGATGTGGTGAGTGTAGGGGTGAATTAGAGAAAGGAAGCACACAGTGAGGCAGCTTTTTGAAGGCTTGTGGTCGGCTATAGGAGAAGGAATTTTAATAGTGGGTGAATATCAAACTAGCTAGAGTTTCAACTTTCCATCAATCCTAGAATAGTTCATAGCATTATTTTTAGTGGATCTTTAAAATTAGTGAAAAATAAAACTCTGTTTCTTATTCATACATTATAGATCTAGATGTTATTTTGCAGATCAAATGTATTTAAACATGTTATTTTTATATTATTACATTAAAATGAATATCAGTTAACTGGAAGTGTTCTTCATCTCCCCCACCATGAAGCTGATAGGTGTAGATGTCTAATCAGGCCACTTATTTTGTCTTTTGAATGATCTTGTGTGATGAAGCATTATCAATAATGATTAGATGGGAAGTGAATATTCTGTCTCTTACTATAAATACTGTTTACCTAAGAAACAATGCATGCATGTGTTTATGTATATATACATATTATACTATATATATAAAACCATGATTCCTTATTGATTCTTTGGGAATTTCATACCATGCAACCCAATTCCTCTCACCTCTCAGCCCCTCCATATCCACCTCTCACTCCTGCAATGTCCCTCCCAAAAGAAACCCCCTCCCCACCAAATTAATTAAAAACAAACCAAACAAAAATCTGCCTTGATCCTCCATCTTTCCCTCCTCTTCAACACCTCTTCATTTGTTCTAGAGGCATTGGGAGCTGCAGTGTGTCACACAGTACACCCTTTTGTCCCATCAGCCCCAGTGCAAATGTTCATTGCAATGAGTCATTGGTCTGGTACAAGGCTTCTGGCCTCTGGCACACCATCATCACTGGATCCTCACCAAAACTCCTCTCGGATATTCTGCACCCCGAGTCATGGGGATCCTGTAGCTACTGTTCTGCAGGACCCGTCCCTTCACATGCTCCAGCAGGTCACAGATGTGGTAGATGTTAGAGCAGGCCAACCCGAGGCTCAGGATGTAGGTCTGGGTGGTAGCTGAGCTGGTCAGGCCAGCTCACTGGGACCGCTCCCCTCAGGCAAGCAGCAGAGCCAGCTCTCCTAAGTCCATAAAAAGCATGATTTTAAACATATACATACCTGTCTTTCTGTTTTGAGAATTTGAAGGATAACTCAGACAGATACCTGTGAGAGGTTAAGCATGAATACACAAAACAAAAAGAAGACGCAAACAATACAGCAGTTTTTCTTTCCTCTTTTTGTTGCCACTTATATGGAGAAATAAGACAATAATCCTATGTAAAACAGTATCTCAGGACAAAAGATAAGTTACAGAAAATGGACAGATTTCAGAGCCCAGATGGATGAGGTAGAAGGCAGATTGACAGCGTTGCATGCCTGTGGTTTCTTTGCAGGAGTGGAAGAAGTCAGAATAACAAATCCCACATGAGCCTGTAAACCTTTCTCCTTGCTCAGGATGTCCTTGTTGAAGGTCAGTCTTCCAGCCCTGAGCCTGTCTGCCACAACCCACCCACCGCATTGTGACAATCCTTTTACCGTTAATTAGGCACCTTGGGGTCAGGTTAGGCTGACCTTTAATATTCTCTTAGTGTTGTTAAGCTGTGGATGGCTGCCTTCAAAAGATGTGAGGGGCAGATTTCTGGCTGAGATACTTCTGTTTAAGAAGTGAGGCTAACAGGAAACAGTGAATTGTACAGCAGCCATAATGTCTGTCAACAGTCCCATAAAGCATGCTTTAGCAACAACCACAACAACAAAATCTTTTATTAATAAAATGGTACTATATTGCTAATTTGACCACAGGACATTATCTTAAGGAGTCACTCACTGTAACTAAAACTTTTGTGAATGTATTTCAAATATTTGCATATTAAATATTTAAGTTGTTGATAATAAGCCAAATGTCCTACCTAAAGGATTATATGCAGCTTAGTTACAGGATATGGACTCGTCAGACTCATATTTTAATGTACTATTTTCTATCTAGGCTCCCATTCATTTGTCCATATTTTCTCTGCATCATCTCTCTCTTGTTTCTCTTGTGTGCATTTGTTTTTCAGTAAGCAATGGCTTCGATTTTCCTTCTCTTTTGGATGGCCACCACCACATAGGGCCTGAATGTCCGGCTGTTTTCCGAGGACAGAAAGAAGACTCTGTATTTGTCTGTTTTGGGGTCAGCCTTGTAGGAGAGCCATCGAATGGGCCACGGATTCAGCGCGCTCTCGTGTGAATGGGACCAGTTTCTGTTCTTCCCAAACCTCAGAGCTTAAGCACTTGGGAAGGAGATTTGGCCGAGATGACACACTTGCAGGCTGGACTCGGTCCAGACACGATAGAGAAAGCCCGCCTGGAACTGAATGAAAACCCGGACGTTTTACATCAGGACATTCAACAGGTCAGAGACATGATCATCACCAGGCCGGACATTGGGTTTTTACGTACAGATGATGCCTTCATCCTGCGTTTTCTCCGAGCCAGGAAGTTTCACCAAGCCGATGCCTTCAGACTCCTGGCCCAGTACTTTCAGTACCGCCAGCTAAATCTGGACATGTTCAAAAACTTCAAGGCAGATGATCCCGGCATTAAGAGGGCTTTGATTGATGGGTTCCCTGGAGTGCTGGAAAACCGAGACCACTACGGCAGGAAGATTCTCCTGCTGTTTGCTGCCAATTGGGATCAGAGTAGGTAAATGTAGATAGTGTCTTTACTTGGCTTTGTTTTGACATAGCATCATCACTGCATGCTGGGTTGTATGGCTTTGTAGGTCAAAGGAGGCTTTAAGACCCAGGTGTAATGCCACCCAAAGGCAAGTCCACAAGAGAATCACAGCCTCTGAGTTGTACTGGACTTTAGAAGTGAGTGTTCCATTCACCAAACTAAGACATTTATTTTAATAAACACAAAGCTGATATTCTAGAAGATCCATATATTCTTTTTAGTGTATCAACAATACAAAAGAAATGGATTCACTGGATTGGTTGCCACACATAAAATAATTTTGTGGGTGCTCTCTGTGACTTTAATATCCTTCTCTTCTGGGTGCCAGATTTTCCAACCAAATGGACTTCCTTCCTGACTGTCCTTTTTAGAGCCACAACCCTACGTGCTGCAGGCTGGGTATACCATCCTCCCCTGTATACATACTCATCCCTCTACCCAGTTCCTCATGCCAAAATGTGGAATCATCTTTGGCTTTTATCCTAATATTGTATTTCTCCCTAAATTCCACCCCCACCTCAATTTTTTTCTTTCAAAAATCATTGCCAGTATCTTCATTCCACTGTGTCTATTACTATCACCTAAGTCCAGGTTCACATTATTCCATGAAAACAATTACAGAAATGTAAGGCCTCTGCTCAGTAGATGCTCCTTCTTGGTGCCTACCACATTTTCTACCAGGTATTTGTATGATCTCATTTAACCCATCCAAGACCTCAGAATGATAAATGCTATTGCCATTTCCCACACTTCACATTTGATGGCACACAAATGGGAAAAGTTAAGAACCTGGATTCCATGTCACACAGCTAGTGAAACCAGAGTGGAAGTTAAGTCCTGGCCATGTGACTTGAGAGCCAGTTGTCTTAGCCCAGCTAAGTAATGTCACTATGAGTTTATGAGACCAGGGAGGATGATGACTTTCACATGTTTATGTCTTAGCCAGGTAGCACAATAAACCATGTTTTTTTTTTTTTTTTTTGGTTTATCGAGACAGGGTTTCTCTGTGTAGCTTTGCGCCTTTCCTGGAACTCACTTGGTAGCCCAGGCTGGCCTCGAACTCACAGAGATCCGCCTGGCTCTGCCTCCCGAGTGCTGGGATTAAAGGCGTGCGCCACCACCGCCCGGCACAATAAACCATGTTGAATGGGGAAAAAGTGAAGGAACTGATCTCTCAAGAGTCAGCTGTGGGTGGAGCTTTCACAACAACATCATGGATGAATATTTATGTTCATGGGAAGACACAGGCTTAACTGAAAAATATATCAAAAACTTTTCCAATGCACTTTAGAGGATTTTCTAGTCCATCTTTCCCAGGTCTTATGCCACTGCTTTTTCTAAGAATAACAGTAGTGCAGGAGGTCCTCACAATCATTGCTAAATCAAGGGAATACCACCTGACTCGGGTACACAAATGTTTCCACACAATCAGCCTAGACTTTAGTCAGTTCTGCAGCTGGAACAGCAATAGTGATGTGGAATGAATATCATGTTTGTCAAGTTCATGTTGCAGTTAGTGGTGAGCCTCGCTTTGCATTGCTCCACTGATGAGAAAGACAGCTGGATTTTTACATTCATTCATTGGCATCATTCAGTCAACAAACATGTAGAGGTGTGACTTTGAGGCACTTAAAACAATGGTGAGAACGTGTGGTCTTCATCAGTGAAGACCCAGGTACAGTTCATGGTCCATAAATGGTGCAGCATATAAACAGCTAGCCCCTGTTCACTACTGGATAATTCCTCCTGAGGCACACGAGACATAGACACAGCATCTAAACTGAAGGGAGCAGTCCTACTCCCAGAGATGGCACATTCACATTCTAGATTTGGAAACCGGAAGGTTTTGATGATTTTGGAGAATAATCATGCTGACATCATTGTGTTAAACTGTCAGTTTTCCGGGGCTTCCGTCTGCTAGGACAGACTGTGCGCTGAGCACCACTGAGCTGTGATGTTCACATAAAGAAATGAACCACAGTCACATGCTTTATTCCACTTAAGATTTGGTCTGTATATATCCCCAAATATGTTGTGAAGAAATAAGAGGTAATAAATCTCTGAGGAAATAATGAAAATGTTTATGATTATTATAACCTTGGACAAGTTACTTCCTTCTCTGTTCCTTGGTTTCCTCATGTGTAAAATAAGCTTCTAGCTCTAATGACTCATGAATGAGATGCCCATTCAGCCTCATCCGATGGATGAGAAGGGATTCTCAAAATCACTTTATAGGCTCCCCATTCGCTTAACTTTTAAAAAATAACCTCTCTTCTCCTCTTTCCCATAGTCCCATGCCCTAATTATCTTTTAACTATACAATTTTATCCAAACCATTTTGCTTTTTACAAAACGATATTGGTGAGTCTTTCCACTTGGCATTAAATTAGATACAAACAAACCAATTTGAATGTGGATATGACCACATCATTTAGTAGTTATGTGACCCTAGACAAGCAGCCCCTTGGAGACTGGCTGCTCTCCTGGAAGGCAGGGAAAGAGAAATGTCTCTATGTGGAGTGGGACAGAGCAATGTCATGCTGAAGTTCATTGTTTGGCACACAATAGACACTGGCTTCTGGTATTATCACTAATATTTTTAAAATCTGACTTCAAAAATAATGGAAGACAGATGGCAAATAGGTTAGAACTGGATTCAGGAGGGCAATATTTCAAAACCAGAGTGGGATTATGCATGCTACTCACCCACCCACTTGTCTAAAGCACCTGCTTGCTTTCCCCAGATACTTGTCACACAGATGAGGTCCAAAAGGCCAGGGAAATTTCACAGCTTTGCAAAGTGATTGTTTCTCTCTGGGGGCTTAGATGATCAGGTAGTGATTTGAATGTCTCATGTGTAAGGTTTACTGAGATTAAGATGATTATTAATATTTATTAAAATGATGTAAATATCATCCACCTTGACCTGATACATGTATAAAAGTGACTGGCTCAGAGCAGGTCATGACAGCCATTGAACTACCAGAATTCAAGCTGGTCTTGCTCAGAGGCAGAGGCTCCACCAGCAGAAGTCTGTCTGACTTCTATGCTTTCCAAGGCTGCCAGGCTGGGCTGAATGAGTTCCATACATGAGTACCGTGCACTCATTCATAAGGTGAATGTGGCCGGCCCTTCTAGCAGCATTGTTATTCCAGTGTACCAGCTTGATGTGCAGTGGGGGCACAAGGAGTTACTTATGTTCTTAATGGATCTTACTCAATGGTTCAATGATCTTTCTCACCTAATCTCACAGCAGCATTGGCAAGAATTCACACTTTGACCCCGTAACATCTCTAAAGAAAATCTATTTCTTCCTTTTGTTTTTCTGAGCTGCAAATTTGGATCCATGCCTTTGCTGTCAGCACCCTGGTGCTGCAGAAGGAAAGACAAGCAGGGAGGCACACGTGTATTTATCCCTGGGTTTCACTTGGTCAGAAACAAAAGTTAAACTTGGGTCCCATTGATTTACTTTTAGAGTATCAATTTCTCAAGTGGAAACTAGGTAAGACATCAGGCCTCCTAGACTGCTAAGAGCTGTTAGGGAGACAGAACATCACTAACTTGCTGATGGCAAAGAAAGAAGTTTGGAAGGAGATGGTGCTGTCTTCTTCAGAGAGCAACTTGACTCACCCATGGGAAAGCTAAGGCTCACGGCTTCCATTCCAAGTTAATTCCAAAGACATCTGGAGTCAATTGCTCAGTCTTGGCATTGTGAGAAGTTTCAAATACCATTGGAGCTTCTGCAAGGCTTTGTGTGTGTGTGTGTGTGTGTGTGTGTGTGTGTGTGTGTGTGTGTGTGAGAGAGAGAGAGAGAGAGAGAGAGAGAGAGAGAGAGAGAGAGAGAGAGGAGAGAGTTGTTAATGTGCAGGATCATGTGGATTGCTGAAATGATTAGTATTCCCTTTCTCAGGCATTGTATGAGTAAAAAGAACTGTGTATTTCCAAAGCCATCAAAAGAGCTTGATAAAGACTTTGTAGAAACATCTCCTGAACAGATTGCAGCAGTCAGCTTTCTTGTAACAAGATGTCTGAGGTAATCCATTTATAAAGAAAGGTTTGGGCTCAGAATTTCTGAGGATTCAGTCTATACCTGGCCTGATGGCAAAGAGGAAAGCTGCTTACTTCATGGCAGTTGGGAAGCAGAAAGAGAGCAAACAGGGATTTGGGGACAAAATATGCCTTTCAATGTCATACACCCACTGGCTCTCTTCCTCCACTAGGCCCCACCTCTCCGTGCTGCCACTACCCACTAGCCTATCAAGTGTGAATCTATAAATGAGTCCATCAGTTCACAAAGGTTCCTCATCCGTTTCCCAGAAGCCTCATATCTGAATACTGATGCATTATGGACCGAGGCTTCAGTGCATGAACTTTAGGGGGACATTTGAAATCTAAAACATAACAAATATCAATAATTACGCCCTTTCAGGTGTTTTTTATATCAAGTCTTTCCTTTCCCTATCATTACCCCTTGATACTTGTGTGGGACCAGTTTGAGAATTTTCCATGGATGTCGAAATCCACAGATGCTCAAGTCTCTTTCATAAAAAGGCATACTATTTTCATGCAACTTATACACACATCCTCCTAAACACTTTAAGTCATCTCCACATTGCTTACAATAATATACTATAGGTTATCTTATTAATTAATGTACTACACTATAAAATAATGGCTAGAAGTTGGCATGTGTTCAGTACTGATATAGTTTTCCCCTGCAAATATTTTCTATCTCTTGTTAACTGGGTCTGCAGATGTAGAACCCACAGACACAGAAGGGCAATGCCACAGTATTTCTGAAAATTTATATAGTCTCACAAAGATCTGTGATACATGCACAGGCATTCCAATACAGACGGGAGTCTTCCCCAGACTGAAAGCTCTATACTTAATTTCATTCCTTTCCAAACTTAGGGTTTCAACTCATTGACAACAAAAATCTCAATCCCTGCTGTTTTGCTGAGTGACAAAGTAGCCCGGGACCCAAATTCAAAGTTTTCATCACACCGCTTAACTCTCTGTCAGATGAGGGACACAAGGTGACTCACGGAGAACAATGAAGACATTCTCGGAGCATCGCCATGGAGTGCAGTCAGGGACGACTGTGCAGTATAGGATGGTGCAGAGGGACTTGAGGTGACTCAGATGGCAAGAGTGAATGACCTGAGTCCCCATTTGTGAGTGGGAAGAAAGAAAAAATTGGGAAGCTCACGAGTTCAGTCTGAGTAAACAGGATATTTGATAAAGTAAATATTGATATTTGATTTTGTGTGTGTGTGTGTGTGTGTGTGTGTGTGTGTGTGTGTGTGTGTGTGTGTGTGTTCAGCATTGGGGTCTTCCTGAATTACTCTCCAGGATCTCTCACAAAACCTGGAGCTTATTCATTCAATTAGGTTGGTTTTCCAATGAGCTTCAAGGATCTGCCTGTCTCCTACTGTCCAGTGCTGGGATTATGAATTTGTGTTGCTATGCCTGGCTTTCATCTGAGTTGTAGGTATCTGAACTCAGGTTCTTATGCTCACACAGCATGCAGTTAACTGACTGAACATCTACCTACCCCTTTAGTCTTGGTATTCTTCAGTGTTATAAATAAGAACGCACTCCTCTTGCATTCTATAACAAACAGTGTAACTGTAGTAGTCTGGCCTTCTGTGCTTCCAGAAGGTTCCAATGTAGTGTCCCTGCCCTAGCTCACATTCCAGAATGATATCTCCAGCAGTACCCCAGTCATCCCCTCTGGGCATGGCATGATAGGAAGATGAATGTTACAAGAATATGACCTTTCCTTCAGGCGTCTCAAGGTGAGGACATCATATTTCCATGTACTGTAGGAAGCCACTTGGATCTGTCTGTGTTTAGAGATGGTTGCCTTCCATCTCTTCAGTATGGTTTCTTTAAAGGTGTTCAGTTGTCCCTTGTCCTCTGACACTCTGCAGGAATTTATCTGGTGGATTTTCTAGAGACAGTGGCTCCCTCAAACCTCACTGGTCATTGCTGACCTTCGATGACTCTTCAGAGCTGATGTAGCCAAAGCGCCAAGTTCAGTGGGTGCAAGGTGGCTAGAGTGGTCATAGGGGATGAGTTTTAAGTCAGTTCTTTCTTCTGACTGAAATCCTGAGAGCATGTGTTAGGTGTACCTCTTAAAACAGTAAATAAGCTAGCTGATTGAAACTCTCCTTTAGCTATTGCAGGAACATCCAAGAGCCTTTACATGTGTCATGGGTTCTGTGCCTCATTCAGTTTGATTTTTCAGAGTGATAAAAAGTTATGGCATGAAAAAGGTCCAAATTTTCACTTATCCATGATGAATACCTGTGAAGTAAGAAAAAAGGGGAGGTGGGGGAAAGAAAGCTGTTAGACGTCTCACTGGAGCCAGGTGAACCCTGTCCTCCAAATCCCAAAGGCTATTCAAAGGGACATCCAGCAAAATGTTTAGCCCCCTGATCTTTATACAATAATACCACTGGAATCCCTGTGGCAGTGATCAGTTTTCCAACTGTCAGGAGTTTGAAGATGAGCTGGAGAGTGAGTGCGATCAAAACACAAAACTAAGCAACTCTGCATGATATTAAGTACTTATATACTAAGAAGAAATGCTCTTAGGTAGGTACTAGTAAACACCATATTTAGCAGATAATGAATTAAGGCTCAAAGAAGTTAGATCATCTGTCTGAGGTCACACAGCTGCAAAGTGCTAACATAGGCAAGAATCTCGTTGTAACTTCCATGGTACAATATCACACCACACAGCACATCACTGGAACCTATATGCCCTCTTGGGGCTAAGTCAGACATTCAGGAATTCATGAGGAAGCACTGACAGTCGTTTTTGGTCTCAAAGGACATAGAAGAGCTTGTAGTCCACATGGCAAATCCTTCATATTCTATTCTAATCCCATAGAACCCTGCAAGACCACAGGTTTAATATCCTTATGCAATATACTAGCTTGTTGTCTTGTGCTGTGATATACACCATAACCAAAAGCAACCTGGGAGGAACTGATTTCTTTACCCTCATGGTTATAGTTCATCACTGAAGAAAGCAAAGGCAGGAACTCAGGGCAGGAGCCTGAAGGCAGTAACCAAAGCGGAAAGTGCAGGGGAACATTGCTCACTGCCTTGCTCTCCCTGACTTGCTCAGCTATGTTTCTTATACAGCCCCGACACACAGCCCTAGGGATGACTTCACCCATGGTGAACTGGGCCTTCTACACCAATTAGCAATTAGCAAAAATGCTTCTCAATCTGATCTGGACAATTTTTCAGTTGATATTCCCTCTACTCAGGTATGTCAAGTTGACCACCAAATCTAGTCATCATACCCAATCTCTGCCAATATTACTTAACAAAGCCAATCATGACAACAACAACAACAGCAACAAAAATTTACTTTCAAAACTCCATTGTCCAGCAAAGGAAATTTGATATTGCTTGAAATTTGTTACAAAGAATGACCCCAATCTGAGCCAACACTAGGGGCCATGTTTACTTACCCATTCCGTTTTTAAGCATTAAGTAAGTACTTCTGTGTAGATTCTCAGTTGGCATCTCTGGGGCTTACCAGTCTGTAGTCTCAGAAAGCCATGCACTTTGTGTTCAGTGTCCTTATTTTGGAACAATAGCATGTGCTCAGTAGAGCCATCAGGATGAGGCTACAGGATAAGGTATCAGGATAAGCCATCAGGTACAGGATGAGCCATCAGGATAAGGTACAATAGGAAGGTTTCCCATATAGTGAAGCCTCTGGATTTTCTTTCACAGTTAATAAAGTTTTCTTACTTTGACATAATCCAGAGCCTCAAGTGCCCAAAACAAAATTTTCCATTCAATTGAAAATTTTATAAAGGACAATAAAATCTGTTATGCAGTTCTGAAAAGCTACTGATTAATGAAGGGATGGAATTAGAAGGGCTCATGACATGCCTTCACTACAGCTTCTTTAATGTAGCTTGTAATGTGAGATGACCAAACAGTTCCTTGTCTCTTTCAAATGCCTTCCTACACAAGTACTTGTTATCACACACAACCCATCACTTTCACTGTAACTAGAGGTCAAGTGCTTTGCTGAATTTTGCTGACTGTCAACATCTCCTTGCCTTGTAGAAGCCACATCTCAGGTAAGATAATGGATGGGAGAGCCATATGTCTGAATTTGGAGATAATACAATAGTGCATGTCTGCCTAAGCACAAGGCTAGTTCCCAGGAAGACATATGTGTCACATGGCAATCACTATTTCAGAGGTCAGTGGATTTGAACTTAAGGACTTGTAAGGATTCAGTGAACAAAGTTTGATTGACAGAGTGTTTGTTCCTGTCACTGCTCTTCCCAAATTGTCATCTTGTAAATAAAACACTCTTGGGTGTGGGCAGGAATTCAAGGCCATAATAATAATATGTCTTCCTTCTCAAGGCAGGTTCTGGTTAAGGCAACCTGGGGTGAACTTGGTGTCCATTCCTCCATTTGGAATGGTGCTGCAATCTGAACAATACTATCAACCTTGTCTTAGTTTGCTTTCTATTGATGTGCTGAAACACCAAGACTAAAAGCAACTTGGGTAGGGGAGGGTTTCCTTGTCTTACACTTCCTAATCATAGTCCCTCATTAAAAGAGGCATGGGAAAGAACCTGGAAGAAGGAATGGAACCGAATCCCTGGAGAAACAGCTTGCTGGTTGCTCTCTATCGCTTGCTCAGCCTATTTTATCATACACCCCAGGACCACCTGCCCAGGGATGGCACTGTTCACAATGGGCTGGGAACCCCCACGTGCATCATTAATCAAGAGAATGTTCCACAGGTTTGCTGACAGTTTTTCTCAGTTTCCCAGGTCATCCTAACTTGTGTCAAACTGAGAAAAATCTAAGCAGCTCAAAAACTTTACTACTTTAACATTTTTTGTTTGTATGTACATGAATGTGTATACTATGGTGTGTGTGTGTGTGTGTGTGTGTGTGTGTGTGTGTGTGTGTGTAAATCAGAGAACAACTTGTGGGATCAGTTCTCTCCTTCCACTGTGTGGGTTCCAGGGATCAGGCTTGTAGCAAAAGCCTTTGCCACCGAGTCATCTTGCTGATTCCAGTGTTAGCACTTTAAAAGGCCAGTGTCACTAAAAGAGAGCATGCAGAAAGTGCATTGTTCACCACAGTGTTCTGCACTCTTGCAGATTTTCCAGTAGGTGTAGCAGGCACTTGAATGCATGCATTGTGCACTATTCCTGTGTTGAAGCTCTTCAAATTTTCAAGAAACCTGGACAGCATTTTCTGATCACTTTATGAGAAGCAGAGTGCAGAGCTGAATAAACCCTGTGGCACATGCCCAGACTTACCAGAGCACTGAGCCTCATCATTACCTAGCCAGCAGCCCTCTTGCCCTTTAAATATGGTTCCCAGATAACCACTCCTAATGGTGATATATAGAGCCTTAAGCAGCTGCTGGAGATGATTAAGTGGCCAAGCTTAGCTGAGGCTGTAAATCAAGCTCAGAAGCATTTATTGTGAGTGTACTATAAAGCAGCAGAAGTTATTGCTGCTATACTGCAAAATGTAACTTTAGACAAGAAAATAAAGAGAGGCTGAATTGTGCTGTGAAGGTTTTAATGTTATATGTTCTTCTCCCTTGGCCCATTCTCTTGCCGCTTCTTATCACTTTCTCTGCCTCTATTTCTTCCTGATCACTAGTGTTCCATGCTGACTGCATTAAGCCATAATTGAAAATGTGGTTCTCCCTCAGATAACAAGCAGTGTCATTCTGGGTCAAAGGCATTGACATCAGTAATGGTCCTGGGCATGGCAGCCTGGGTGCTCTGTTGTAGTCAATCCTCATGACAACATCTGCAGGAGCTGCTGTCATCTCCATTATAGGTGTTATTTTTTCTTTCATTGGAAATGGATTTTTTCTACATAATACACCCTGATTATAGTTCCCCTCCCTCTGCTCCTCTCAGTCTCTCCCCACCCCTCCCATCTAGTCTCCCAAGCAGTGTCAGGCATGAGTTCAGTCTCATGGAGTGGGTCTTAAGTTAAATTAGATATTGGTTCGCTAACCAATCCAGCTAACTATCTAGTGGGATTACCTTGAGTTTCTCTCCATTTAAATCGACCTTGGTTGTGGGCTTGCTGTAAACTGCCTTTATTACATCTCTTGTGTCCCTCACATTCCAGGACTTTTATCATGAAAAGGATGTTAGATTTTTATCAGCGTCCTTTTCTACATCAAATGAAATGATTATGTGGGGTTTTTTCTTTCAGTTTATTTATATGGTGAATTATAGTTATCACTTTACATATGTTGAACCATCCCTGAATCTCTGAGATGAAGCTTACTTGATTATGGTGGATGATCCTTTTGATATGTTTTTGGATTCAGTTTTCAAGTATTTTATTGATAATTTTTGCATCTATATCATAAAGGAAATCCCTTTGTTTGTTGGTTCTTTATATAGTTTAGGTATCAGCGTAACTGTGGTGTGGTAAAATAACTGGGCAATATTCCTTTTGTTTCTATTTTATGGAATATCTTTAGGAGTATTAGCATTAACTCTTCTTTGAAAGTCTGATAGAATTCTCCATTAAAACCATCTTGCCCAGGGATTTTATTGATTAGGAGATTTTTAGTGACTGCTTCTATTTCACTAGAGGTTATAGGTCTGTTTAAGTGCTTATTTAAGGTGGTAGATCTCAAAAAATTTATCCATTTCTCTTAGATTTTCCAGTTTGGCACAGTAAAGGTTTTTAAAGGATGTCCTTATGATTCTCTGGATTTCCTCAGTGTCTGCCTTTATGCCCCCCTTTCATTTCTAATTTTGTTTACTTGGATAGTCTCTCAACCACTTAGTGGATTTAGATAAGGGTTTGTCGATGTTATTGATTGTCTCCAAGAATCAACTTGTTGCATTGATTCTTTGTATTATTTTTGTTTGTTTTTATTGATTTCAACCCTGCATTTGATGATTTCTTGCCATCTACTTCATTTGGGTGTGATCTCTCCTTTTTGTTCTAGAGCATTCAGGTGTGCTGTGAAGTTGACAGTGTACGATTTCTCCATTTGTTTTTTTAAATATAGGCACTTAGTGCTATAAACTTGCCTCTTAGAGCCACATTCATTGTGTCCCATGAGTTTGGGTATGTTGTGTATTTGTTTTAATTTAATTCTTAAAGGTCTTTTATTTATTTCTTAATTTCTGTCTTAACCCTCTTTTCATTCAGTAGAGAGTTGTTCAGTTTCCATGAGTTTAGAATCTTTCTGGTGTTGTTGATATCCAGCTTTAATCCATGGTGGCCAGATAGGATATAGGGTGTTATTTCAATTTTCTTATATCTTATGAGATTTGTTTCTTTGTGTCCTCCTAGTATGTGGTCACTTTGGGAAAAGTTCCATGAGGTGCTGAGATGAAGATACATTCTTTTGTGTTCGGGGTGAAGTGTTCTGTAGTCATCTGTTAGGTCCACTTGGTTTCTAATGTCAGTTAGCTCTGGCATTTCTCTGTGTAGTTTTTGTCTACTGGCCAGAGTTGGGTGAAGTCTCCCACTATCAGTGTGTAAGGGTCAATATGTTACTTAAGCTGTAGTAGTGTTTCTTTTACGAACTTGCAGCATAGGTGCTGAGAATTGCAGTGTCCTCCTGGTGGATCTTTTCTTTGATGAATATGTATTTCTTCTGATTAGTTTTGGTTTGAAATCTATTTTGTCAGATATTAATATGGCTACACCAACTTGCTTCTTCGGTCCATTTGCTTGGAATCTTTTTCCATCTTTTACCCTGAGGTGATGTCTATCCTTGATGTTAAAGTGTGTGTGGGGGGGGTTTTTTTTTGCATGCAACAGAAGGGTGGCTCCTGTTTTTGCATCTAATCTGTTAGTCTGTGTCTTTTTATTGGGGAATTGAGACTGCTGGTTGTGAGAGATATCAATGAGCAGTGTTTGTTGATTCCTGTTATTTTGCTGTGGTGTGTGTTCTCTCTTTCGATTTGCTGGTCTGGGATTATTTATTCTTTATGTTTCCTTGGGTGTGGTTAACCTCTTCAGACTGGAGTTTTCCTTCTAGCACCTTCTGCAGGGCTGGTTTTATAGATAGATGTTGCTCAAATTTGATTTTTATCATGGAATGTCTTATTTTCTTCATCTATTGTAACTGAAGGTTTTCCTGGGTATAGTATTCTGGGCTGGCATCTGTGGTCTCGGAGTTTTTAGAACATCCGTCCAGGCCCTTCTGGCTTTTAAGTTTTCACTAAGAAGTCAGGTGTTATCCTAATAGGTCTGCTTTTGCGTGTTATTTGGTTTTTTCCCTCTAAACTTTTAATATTCTTTTTTTCTGTATATTCAGAGTTTTGATTATAATTTGCAGAGAGGGCTTTCTTTTCCAGTCTGATGTTCTGTATGCTTCTTGTACCTAAATAGGAATCTCCTTCCTTAGGTTAGGGAAATTTTCTTCTATGATTTTGTTGAAAATATTTTCTGTGCCTTTGACCTGAGTTTCTTCTCTTTCTTTTACTTTTATTATTCTTAGATTTGGTCTTCTAATAGTGTCCCAGATTTCCTGGATATTTTGTGCTAGTAGTTTTTTGGTTTTTGATTTTTTGTTTGTTTGTTTGTTTTTCAGGTATTTTTTTTGTTTAACATTTTCTTTGACTCATGTATCCATTTCTTCTATCATATGTTCAGTGCCTGAAATTCTCTGTTCTGTGCTGGTGAGGCTTGCCTCTGAGGTTCCTCTTTCAGTTCCTAATTTTTTTTGTTTCCAGAGTTCCCTGAGTTTGGATTTTCTTTATTGATTCTATTTCCACTTTCAGATCTTAAACAGTTTTTTAATCATTTCCTTCTACTGTTTGTGTTTTCGTAGATTTCTTTAAGGGGTTTATTAATTTTTCTTTAAGGACCTCTACGATACTCACAAAGACTGTTTTGAGGTCTTTGTCTTGTGTCTCAGCTGTGCTGCAATACTCAGGACCTGCTGTGTAGGGTTGCTGGACTCTAGTGGAGATATATTGTCCTGGTTGTTATTGAGTGTATTTTTACCCTGGCATATAGACATCTGGGTTTGGGAAGATTGTAACTCTAGGAGCTGATATCTGGTCTTGTCTTTGTTTGGTGGGTGTTTTGTTCCTTGGTATCTGTTTCCTCTCTGGCTTTTAGGAGAGTGTGGTAGCTGTGTGTTGCCTGGTAGGAAATTCTTCTGGAATTCTGTTGGGTGGGGCCACTGGGTGTTCAGGGAAAAGTGTGTTTCTAGGTATTGGGAGCTGAGACATAGGATTGGGGTTGGGCTGGGGAGGGGCTGTGGGGTCCACAGGAGGGAGGAAAGCAGGGTCTTCCACCAGATTCTGTTTAGTCCCATGAGAATGGGGACAGTGAGGAGAGTCCACAGCAGGTGGTCCGCTACACAGCTGAGAATGAGACTCAGAGATTGGATTTGGAGAAGAGGAAGAGGTGAAAATCTGCAATAAGCCTACCTGCTTCCTGGCCAGAGTAGCCTGTGGGTTCTCAGGTAATGCATGTTGGGGTTAGGAGCTGAGGGCTGGGATAAAGGGAGGAAGGATAGAGGGGAAGATCTGTGTGATCCACTGGAGATGGAGGGAAGCAGGAGGTCTGTTATACTGCTGAGGGTGAGTTTTGGGGATTGGATTTGGAAGAGAGGAGAGAGATGTGAAGATCTGCAGTCAGCCTACCTGCTTTCCTTGCTGGAGTGGATAATCTCCATTTCAAATAGAGGGTAATTGATCTGGAACAAACCACAATTCTGGTTAGAGCTTTGGTCTTGAGGATCTCCCTTTCCTGCTCCCCTTCTTTTGATCTCCTAAGTTTGAGACCTGCTATCAGAGAATGGGCCACCTAATCTCTGACTGCTCAAAAACGTGTTGTAAACTCCGCTTGGGAATCGATTCCATTCGCTCAGCCTCTCTGCCATTCATTTTGCCTTACTGGCCTCACTTTCCTGATCTAAAGGGAATGTTTCAGCTGAGGCCAGAGTCTCGCTCCCTCCTGCTCCCCTCCCCCCCCCCCCCAGCTTTTCCCACCTCTGGGGCTGCAGTTTCTTCGCTTTAGCCCTCCTTCCCATGAGGAGGGTGTGGGCCTTATAGGAGCAGAGAAGAGACATCTCACCCTGCTGGTACCTGGAGGCGGAACAGATCTTTCCCTAGGGGTTATCCAGCTTGAAGGAAAAGCAAAGGAAAGCAGGTGAAGGAGGGGAATCCATAGGAGGCCCTCTGGAGACAAAACTGCCCCGACATAGTGGTCCTCGTGAACAGAGCTTGCCAATATGGGAATACCTATATTGGTCCCATGGACAGAGAGGACCAAAGCTCACCTGGAGAGCAGTGAGGCTCAGGAGCTAGGCTGAGGCCAGGACCGGGAAATCTGGTTTTACATCAAGGACACATCAACTCCCTTTCGAGTCCCACATCTGCAGTCAGAAGCTTTGTTCTTAGCATGTGCCGCAACCATCTTCTTGTGCACCCTCTCAAGGAAGCTCGTGGAGGCAGGCTTCTCTGTGGCTCCTCCCTGGTATCCATGGCTACAGAGCAGGTTCTAGAAGCATCCTGTTGGCTGCCTGACATTATGGGAGAGTAATCTGAATTAATGGAAAGTCCGGATGAGCCAGCACGTTCTAGGCTCTTCCCAGTAACATCATTGCTAACATAATTGAGTTAGGTGCAATTGGATTTGAGAATAAAGGAGAACGAGTGTAGGATGCTCATGCAGATCCCTAGGCTACTGACCCTCTGCAAAACCCAGTGAACACAGAGAGTATTGTGGAAGCCACAACAGGACAAGGGCAGGCCCAAGGAGTGGGTGGAGCTTAGGCTGTAGAGGCTTGTGGGCTGTGTGACTCTTAGTTGTCTCCGAATATTAAGGCTATAGCAGAGCATGACTCCATTGTTTGTTCTCAGCTCCTAATCTGCATCCATACTCGCTGTCACTGAGTACCCTTAAGCAAAGGCTTCATGATGTAGATGCTGCCATTGTTAGCGATGCTAACTTCTATCCAGGGCCCAGGGCAAAGGGAGGCCAGCCCCTCGCCTTGTTCTCAGTGAACAGCTTCCTATTTCTACTCAGCATCCCCTCACTCTGACGGGTTTGTGTAAATTCTGGCAATAACACACTCCCTCGCGTGTATTGGAGGGGTTAATCCGTCATGAAACTTCATCGCATGCATGCAGATGGGCTAACCGCACCTCCCACGGGGGAGTGCTGCAGCTGGTATTTGATCTGTGAAGCCTTCCCAGGCAATGCCTTGGCTGCCATATATCTTTGGAAAGGAGAAGTATATTCTGGATAAATTGAATTTCCACATAACCGAGGGATGCCTTTTGAGGCCCAATTTAAAATTTTATTTTATTCAACTCTGAAACAGACCTTGTTAGACACCCTTCAGTGCTTCATGGAAAGCACCGACTGTGAGGAACGTGAGCCACTATGGCACAGGCTGAACATAACCCCATGGAATGACGGCTCCTGGGGTATGTGGGGCTTTGCCCAATGCTATATTGCCCAAACTACCATATTCTATAATACTTTTAATAGTTTCTTCCTTTCCTTTTAGCAATAGCCTCAAAGTGTTCAATTTCAAAAATCTTTCTTCTTATTGTCTGTGGATGGGGAAGTCAGGAAACAACACTTGCTGCAATCCATGCTTTGGGTGTAGACCTATGAGGAATTCTAAGGAATGGAGCAAATGACTTGTAGCTAAGCATGACTTTGCAGCCCTCATCTCTATTCAGAGAAATACAGTCTGCCCAGAGCTATCCGTCTGAGGTCTTTGATGTAGTTAAAGACTAGATAGTTATAATTTCCTTAGTTATGATAAAAAATAAGTTAGGTATGGAAACTTAGATTTACAAATATAGGATGGATAGGATATCTTCTTTAATTTTGCCAAATCCAAATTGACTAGAAATTAAAAATAGACTAGATATTATAACTATAACTCTCGCTTGATAATTGTTTTGTTATATATAATTTTACTATGTTAAAGTTAAAACCTTGCTTTTTTTTTTTAAAAAAAAAGGACAAGTGCTGTGGATATTGCTCTGTATGCTGTGAATTTGTGTTGCTCTGATTTGGTTGATAACTAAAATGCTGGTTGGCCAATAGCCAGGCAGGAAGTATAGGCGGGATAAACACAGAGGAAAATTCTAGGAACAGGAAGGCAGAGTCAGGAGTTGCCAGCCAGACACAGATGAAGCGAGATGTAAAAGTACTGGTAAGCCACAAGCCACATGGCAACTTACAGATTAATAGAAATGGGTTAATTTAATATATAAAAACTAAATAGCAAGAAGGCTGCCATGGCCATACAGTTTATAAATAATTTAAGCCTCTATGTGTTTACTTAGGTCTGCAGGAGCCGGGTGGACACAGGAAAACTTCATCTACACAGAGCCACAGTAGGCAGAGCAGGAGATACTCTCCACAGCCTCCATATTCGAGGCTCTATGGTAGAGCCTTGCAGAACTGAACCCCAGAACTGCTTTCCTTTGAGGTCTCTCCAGCCTTGTGCTTTCTCTCTTCTGACATCCACTCCTTTCTTCTCTTTAATAGTGTCTAACCTTACAGAAAGTGACCTACCTTTTCATTGAAACTTGGACTAAAAATCACTTTTCCCAAGTAGTGATGACCTTTTGTCTCTTCGTTTTTGGATTTTTCTAGCTATTGGACATAGGACCGTGTCTCTCAACAAGACTGTACTAGGGAAGAGAATAAAGTGTCTTTTGGTTTATCCTTGTCACCTCTTCTGTCTTTTCTTTTGGTCCTTCATCGGACCTGCCTCAGCTTTCTCTTTTCCGAATGATCATCATGACACATAGCTGTGGCCCCACCAGAAGCCACAACTTTCATATTTGTAGGTTTGTATTTATACCACTTTGATTTCTCCAGTACCAAGACACCCACAGGTAGGGTCAGAGCAGCTGCACAGCATAGGGAGATAAGCATGGGTGACACTTTTTCCATGGTACCAGCAGTGGGTTGGGTAGCTGAAATTACTGGATAAATAGGGCACTTTAACCTGTTTTTTATTTGTTTTGTTTCAGATAGAGTCTTGATAGATAGCACATGCCAGCCTTGAACTCTGGATCCTCCAACTTCCACTTCCCAAAAGCTTGGATCACAGACATATATTATGCAGTCTGCCTAACATGCCATTCTCAACCCTAAGACACATACCTATGGTCTATACTTGGATGCTAGGAATATATGGATTTATTGAAACTGGGGATTAATGTACATTTATTATAGGAGAAAGTAGTTTCTGGTAGATTCTTAGCAGGTCATATCCCAAGGAAGTCTAAGACTAAACATCTTCTTCTACCCTCCTATTGGTTAATGCAAGAACACAATTCTGTGGTGTACTGAGGAAGCCACTATTCTATTGGTGTTGTATTATAGAATGGACTATTCTAAAGTCAAAGTATATGTGATTGTTAAAGATAAATACTCTCCTGGAGGGACATTCTGAAAATAGAAAAAGCATTTAGACATTAAAGTGCATCTAAAATCCAACCACTTTTATGTAGCCAGCATTTTTATTAAGAACTAAGGTATATTACACAGGGGGCAGCACAGTTGTGAACCTGAGTCCAGGCATCCCAACACAGTGGTCAAGACCACTTTGGGCCAACATTGTCTGAGTCAGGCCTGGAGGAGCACGGCACTCTGTGCCTCGCCTGTCAAATGAGAATAAAGAGGTGTTTTCTGCCTCCAAGGGTGACTGATGAGAACTAAGGGAGCCAATATGACTGAAGGATGAGAAAAATGTCTGACCCAGAGTTGGCACTAGATCAATGTCAATGTTTTCGTTCTTCTGATCTTCACTTGAAACTGTATTATAGTTACTTTAAGAGCTTAGTAAGTATTTGTCTTCTTAGGCCAGTTGTTGGTGTTGCAATGAAACCCCTGCACCTGGATGGCTTTTGAAGAGAGGAAATTCACTTCTGACATTTCTGGGGGCGGGGGGGGGGGGGGGGGGGGGGGGGGGAGAAGCCCAGGATCTAGGCAATAGGGTTGTCTAGCAACAAGAGTTTCTTTTCAAAGGTGGGGTTTGCCACATGCTCTGGGATACTATGTCCTTGCATGGTGGAGTGTGGACAGGCAAATGAGCCAAACACGAGGCTAGGGATCTTACATTAGTGCTTTTACTTATTCTTTTCCTAAGAGAAGGGCCTCTGAGTGCTGAGCGATTCTAGGACCCACCCCTGTGCACCATCACTGTGGCCATCGAGCTTCAGGGTCCGAATCTGGGAGTGTTTTCTCTGTAGTTTAAACTACAATTAATGCTAGAGATCAGGCAGCCTCCATTTGTTACTAAGAAAAATAACGATAAGGAACATCTTTTTGTTTGTTTGTTTCATTTTGTTTTTTAAGACAGGGTTTCTTTGTGTAACAGTCATGGCTATCCTGGAACTCACTTCATAGAACTCACAGAGATCCGCTTGCCTCTGCCTCCTGAGTGCTGGAATTAAAAGCGTGGGCCACCACCACCATGGAACATCTTTTCTATAGGTGGAGATTGAAAATGTGGAAAATATGTATATATTATTTTCAATTCCCACCTGTAAAAATTCCAAGAGGTCCCATTCATGAGCAGTGAAAACTGATGATTCCTGTCACTCAGAGTTGAATTGTTTTCTAGAATGTTGTTCCTGTCTCTAGTCGCACTGGCAACACTCATGTCTTCTTCGCTCACAGTAAAGTGTATTTAAGCCCTTTTCTATGGTTTTGTCTTCAGTGCTGGGGATAGAGCATGGGGCTGTGTGCGGGGCATTGCTAAGGCTCTGAGTTACATCTCAGCCTCAAGTGCTGCTTTTTGATGCTCTGATCAAATTGCATTTCTCTGCTTTCCTTTACTTTTACACTTCGAGTTTAGAAGTTATTCATTTCTATGGTTATTGCCAACATTTTAGCATAGCTGTTTTAGCAATGTATTTTTCTAAAATTAAAAGTCATTCTAATCTGAAAAAAGAAAAATTCAAGGAGAAAGCTTTTATTTACTTTGAAATCTTGCATCTTCACAGTCCTTGCTGTCTGTGTTTTAGATCTGCTGTGTTCTCAGATCCACAGCTAGCCTACTATTACTATTATTGCTATTATCTGCAACTTGCACTTATTCAAATTTCCCAAGGTTTCCTACCTTTCTTTACTCACTGTTAAATCTTATACCCATAATGCTTTCTCTGGGCTCACCTTCCCTCTTACTGAAGACAGGGTTGAGGCAAACACAACATGTTAGAAAATACAGTTTCTCTTAAATAACGTTAGCTGGGTATATAGTTCCATATCAAAATGATTTTTTCCTTAACATTTGAAGATACTGATTGGATGCATGTCAATATGTCTTTTAGAAGAGTATGTACAGCCTGATTGCTGATGTGTCAAGGTGCTCTGTTTACTTTTTACTGCTGCTTTGTGCTTACTATATATTTTTTTTTTTTTTTGGTTTTTCGAGACAGGGTTTCTCTGTGTAGCTTTGCGCCTCTCCTGGAACTCACTTGGTAGCCCAGACTGGCCTCGAACTCACAGAGATCCGCCTGCCTCTGCCTCCCGAGTGCTGGGATTAAAGGCGTGCGCCACCACCGCCCGGAGCTTTTCAGTTCTGTGTTCTAGTTTCTTAATACTTTTAAAGCCACATCTGGTCAGTTTTAATTCAAGTTATATAGTTTTTTATTCTTATAATTTTTATTTAATGTTTTCAAATCTGCCTCCCCTCCTCCCCTTCCTCTTCCTCTTCTTCTTTTTGGCAGAGTAGCATTCTGTAGCCTTGGCTGGCTTGGCATCTAGTATGTCCTCTAGGCTAACCTTGAATTCATAGCAATTCCCTGACTCAGCCTCCCACGTGTTAGATCCAGTGTATCCCATTCTTATTTCTGTAAATGCTTAAACATTTTCTTTGTGGATCCCATGAGCTGGAGTTTCTTCAGGAGTGCAGCCCTGACTAGAGGATACTGAGTGAATGGCTTTTACTGTTTCCTCACACAGGCGAGACCTGGCTGGGTTTGGCCTCATTTGCTAGCTGCCTCACAGCACTCTTACTGCTAAGGTCCCAGAACAGCCTGATTTTGTCATGGACTGCTTTCTGGGTGACCTGGTTGTTTGCTTCTAGAAGTTAACACGTTCTTTCCTTTCCTCCTCTTCTCGCCAGGCGCTGGAAATTGCTCCCTGTTTCTACTATCATGGCTTTTTATTTGCTTGAGACATAATCCACACTAAATTTTCTAAGTTGAGCATTTCTCTATGTCAGGGACTATCTCCCATATTGAAACCATTGATTGCTCTCTTGTTTCTTGTTTCTCAATGAATGCAATTCTTCTTTCCAGAGTTACCTCCTTCACCAGCATCTTAAAGTTCTGCAGATGAGACATTTTGAGTTTTTAAGAGAGAAACTTTCAAATATTGCCCCCCCTCACAATTGACTTGCAATAGAGGTTCATTCAGGTTTTTTCTGATATCTTATTCTCAGGGAGGTCCCAGACCATCTAGTGTAGTATGACAGTGTCTCCTCTGCCTTTAGACTTCCTGATTCTGTTCTGTCCTTTTCTAAAACACTACATTTTTTCATTAGCTTGCTTAATCTACTTTTTATAGTTGTCCTTCTTTTACCTCAATTTCAATGCCACCAAAATAAAAACTTCTAGAAGGAGAATAAGGATCTTCAGATTTGGTTCTCTGATGGATCTCAAGTACCCAAACAGCCATTGGCAATACTATCAGGTGCTCATTAAGTGACTCATTAGATGAATGATTGAGTTCTCCAGCATGTGGCATATTCTACTCATATTTTCACAAGCAAAGATACTCTTCTCTAATCATTATCTTCAGGTATGGAGGAGGAGGAGGGAGGTACAGCCTGGTATAGCTTTGGGCTAGCATCAAGTCCTGATCACCTAAGAAAGAGAAGCTGTACATTGACTGTGAATTGGAGCCATCATCCCAAGGATGCTCATCCTTGGGTAAAGCATGGGAGAGTGACTGCTGCCTGGAGTCATCTCTCTTTTGAAAGTCTGTTCTTCTAGGGCAAAGCTTACATAAGCCTTAAGGACTCCCGGAGCCTTCCATTGATGCCAATAATCTTCTATCCCACCCTAAGATGGTTTTTCTTATAAAAAAAAAATAGGAAAATGAAGTCATCTGGATACAATGGAACTGCAGGGGGTAGTGTAGCTGTTGTTTTCTTCTGGGAACAGAATAGACTATTGATTACAAGGAAATATCCTTCTCATCTTCCTGAGCCAACTCCTCACATTCTAAATAAGCAATAAGTGAATTTATGACTGGTAAAGCTTTCAATATAGTTAGCCCCTACAGGTTCCCATGTGGTAGTAGTGTACCACCTTTTAGTCAAAGAAAACTGAGGTCATGGGTTCTAAGGAATGAAGGTCTTGCAGAGTGACTTCATCTTTTCTTAAGAGCAAATTGTGATAGAGAGGCCACTCCACTTGCTTGTTTCCTCTGCAGCAGCTGTTTTCCTTTCTGCCTCACCAACGAAGGAAGGCCATTGAGGGAGGCAGCGCCATTCTTCTCAGACTATCCTGTGTACAGAACTGAGTCAAACAAACCTCTTCAAAGCATGCAGACTCAGGTCTTTTGTAAATGCGACAACATCAAAGGAATAAAACAGTAACTCATGCTTTTAAGAACATTTAAGATTTCCATTCATGATTCCTCCAACTTAATCACTCTTCAAGATTTAATCTAAAACTGTCTTTACTTCAGGCATTCTTCAGTTTTTCCAAACAAAATTGAGTATCACTTCGGTCCACCCCATCTTAGTGCTCAATCTGTTATAAGACATAGCAAAAGCATCCTTGAATGCACTCTTACGTGTATGTTTCTTTTTTTATAAGAAAAACCATCTTAGGGTGGGATGGAAGATTATTGACACCAACGGAAGGCTCCGGGAGTCCCTAAGGCTTATGCAAGCTTTGCCCTAGAAGAACAAAGAGAGATGACTCCAGGCAGCAGTCACTCTCCCATGCTTTACCCCAGGGTGAACATCTTTGGGATGATGGCTCCAATTCACAGTCAATGTACAGCTTCTCTTTCTTAGGTGATCAGGACTTGAAGCTACCAGAAAGCCACACCAGTACAGACCAAGTACTCAAAGAACAAGCCATCTTATCTATTCACTGAAAAACAAAACAAAACAAAAAAAAACACCTGTGTCAAAAATGTATCGTTTCCTGTAATTCTGGAATCCTACTGAGAGGCTCTTCCCTGGCTTTATGTAAGCCTGTTCTGACAGATGTACTTAGTTGGAAGCAAGGGGTGTATCATTTGATCAGTGGGTTCAGCTGGAACAGGTGAATAGTTGGACATTTTTTTCATCCCAGGTTTCTTCAGTGACTGGGTTTCCTGGGGAATTTTCTAAGAGGCCAAAACAACGTAGCTATCTATCTCAAGATCTGTGTGCTGAAATGCCATGCTCTCTGTTCATAGTTTTCCATTTTCCTCTGGTGTGAGTAATGCAGTGGGCACTTGTGATGAAGACATGGATGAGTAGGTAGCACATGGCAATCTCTAGTCCCCAGCAGTCCTGAAACCCAACCATGATTACACCATGATCTCCACTTTAAAGGCAGAGGGTGCTGTTTAATATGAACTTGTTTCCAATCCTTTGAGGCGATTTTCTAGTTTATTATTCTCTTTGGCCATTGCTTTATCCATGGCTCTTGGTTCTCCCTTTCTCTGAAAGATGGGGGTTGGAGAGATGGCTCAGCAGTTAAGAGATCTCAATATTCTTGCAGAGGACCAGCACCCACATAGTGGCTCTCAACCATTTGTGACTCTAGCTCCTGAGAATCCAGTGCTGCCTTCTAATCTCTGTGGGCACCAGGGTTGCACATGGTGCATATACATACATGCAGACAAAAGCTAATACAAACAAAATAAAAATAAAATCCAACGTGAGTACATTGGCCCATTACATCTCAATGAAACAAAAAATAAGCAATGTGTAGACAAGTGAATAGTGTTCTCAATCTCCTTCCCTCAAACACTGGAGACACATGGGGCTCCCTTCACTTTGAACTGTTGTCTATTTTCTTCCAGTGGTATTTTATGCAGCTTTCCTACAAACAAAGAAAACAGTGACTTTCCTGTGCATCTTCTCAGCATTTATACTGTGCTTCATCAGTTCACAAACTGTGTTTGGGAAACAGGCATTACCCTTAGATAAGGATCTGCTGTGTGGCAATACCTTGACTTTCTTTGTCTAGCAGGTACCACGTAAGTATTCCTGAGGTTTTAATGAAAGTCCCAGGGCCACTGCCTTGGTTTTATCTTCATGTTGAGGTCATATTGTACATTGATCATTTATTTGCTTGCAGGACAGATTGAGAATATGAAACAGTTTAGTTTTCCAACTCAACAAATTCTGGGCCCATTTATCTCTCTTTAAGTTATACTCACAAGCTGAAATCTTCCTTCTTTAGTTCATCTCTCCTTGACATGATTTATCATACACAGCCAAGTGCCAATTGACACTGTCAACTTTCTGCCAGATCCATGAACTCATTAGGTAACGTTTTTGATGCTCTACAGCAGCTCAGAAAATAGTCTTGTAAATGTTCCATCATTCCATAAATGGATTGCCTTTCCCAAGCCTTCAATAGCAGCCTCCTTCCTGCACTTCCAGCCTAAACAGCAGCCTTTTCACTGTCTTTTCTCTCTTGCCTACCCCCCAGAACTAAGTCCAAGGCCATATGCTTCAAGGCATAGTTATCCTATGACAGGACCCCACTTCCTGGTCCCAGTGTGGTTTTGGCATCATAAACTTAACCAAAACTGAGTGGCTTAGAGTAGCAGTGAGGGAAGATTTCCTGTGATTCTGTGGCTCAGTTGGGTGATCCTTCGCTGGTTTTGTGTGGCTTTCCTCACACGACTGTTTTCAGAATAGTGCTGGTGGTGAGTTGAGTGCAGCTGGAGTGGCTGCAGAACTGGACCTGTGTCTCAATGATTTTACTGTTGTCTGTTTGGTAAAGGCACACTTTGTTGAAAGGATGATAATCGGCGCTGGTGGCGGCAGTGGTGGTGGCACTGGTTACCATGTGGAAAGGTCACGGTCACGACAGAACCCAGTATCAGTATTCAGAGGTTTATTAGGAGGAAAAAAGAGGGGGAGAGGGAACCAGGCCTGGTGAGAGAGAAAGATGGTGGGGTGGGGGAAGAGGGAAGCAGATCAGAGCAGGGAGCAGAGAGCAGAGAGAGAGGGAGTGTGGGGGTCTGCATCCGGCTTTTAAGGCACAGATTGCATGACCATGCCTCGAGTACATAGTCACCAGCACCCCCTGATGACACAAGACCCCAAGCCGTGCATATGCAGGAGTGAGGGCAGGATCCTAACACTTGTGGCCCTAGGCTGGCTTCAAAGTTGCAATCCTCCTGCCCCAGGCTTCTAAGTGCTGGGATTACAGATACATGTCACCACATCAGGCTTTTCTGTGTAGTATAACTTTGGTTTCTTTGCAGACTGTTGGCCACACAGTTCTAAGAAATAAGGGACAAAAGCTACTAGATCTTGAGGTCTGGACTCCAGAACTGAACTGTCCCTTCTAGTATACCCTATTTATCAATAGAAGTCACATAGCCAGGTTGGCTGAAGGGAGCAGAAGGAGGCCATGCCTCTGTGCAGCACAATCACATTAGAGGTGAATGTGGCCTGAGATAGGAAATCTTTGCAGGCATTAGGCAATGTATCACAGAAGCCAACTAAAACTAATTTTATTCCTTATGTCACAAAGATCATCTGGCATAAATATGCACTGTAATAGGTACTTGTGGAAGGGAAGGAGGAAGAATTGAGGTCAAATCTGATGCTCTATTTACAGCAGGCTCAGCTCCCAATGCTCTCAAAGGCGTTTTCTTCTGGTGATTTAGGGGATTTCTTTCTACATAATAAATGCAACCAGAGAACTGCTGATTTTATCTTTTAATACTCGAAAACTCTAGAAACACGGCTCAGTTCAGCTACTAGATTTTCCATTTTACAGTGCTCATGAATATGATATTTGCATGATGGCCGAGATGGGATAAAGTAGATCTTTAAGGCCAGAGGATAGGAAGATTCACACTCATGTGAATACGTCTGCTTTTATGTGAGTGTGAATAAAACCCTTGAGAAATATAGGGAGAATTCAACATGAACACTGTGCTAGATGGATTTATGTCAACCTGGCACATGCTCAAGTCATCTGAGCGAAGGGAACCTCAGTTGAGAAAATGCCTCCATATGATCAGCTTGTAGATAAGCCTGTAGGGCATTTTCTTAATTAATAATCAATGGAAGAGGGCCCAGCCCATTGTGGGTGGTGCCATCCCTGGACTGGTGGTCCTGGCTTCTATAAGAAAGTAGGTTGAGCAAGTCATGAGGAGCAACTCAATAAGCAGCACCCCTCCATGGCTTCTGCATCAGCTCCTGCCTCCAGGCTCCTGCCCTGTTTGAGTTCCTATCCTGACTTCCTTCAATGATAAACAGTGATATGGAAGTGTAAGCCAAATAAACCCTTTAATCTCAACTTGCTTTTTGGTCATGATGTTTCATTACAGCAAAAACAAACAAACAAACAAACAACCCTAACTAAGACAAAGCCTTCAAAGAATAAGGCCATTTATTCTCTTTGGCAAAAAAAAAAAAAAAAAAAAACCCATCACCCAGAATATATTATGTACATCATAATAAGTTTTATCCTGAGGTATCCTACATGACTTGGTATCCAGGGGCGAACACAAACGTGTAGATATTGGTGTAGAGTTTTTTTTCTGTCATAGCTATGTCTTTATGTTTCATAGCCATAACCTCCTTTAACATTTCTATTCATCAACAAGCAGATTAGTAAACGGACAATTTCTTTAGATTCAATGGTTCCCTCACCCATCAACATTTAGAGCCAACTAAGTTAGGAGTGTATATTTCTTCTCTCACCAATAGACTCTAGTGTCCTTTCCTTGTTAGAGTCCTTTACATGGAGTCAATATTATCCAGCACATGCCTGGCACTGTGACACCGAGGAGGGAACATGACAGAGTCCCACTTGAGAATGCATGCAGTCAGTTGAAAAAAGCCTGTTTTCATTAGTGATGTAATCCTGGTAGTAACAGTATCACTGTGCTTTACTTGACTGTTCTTTGTCGAGAGTTTCCTGTCACATTCCCTTCCTCCCAAAACACTGGTAGTCAGACAATTACTCTGTCCAATTATCCAGTAGAGAAATAGGCTTTGGAAATCTTGTAACTTGCCAGAGACTAGAATCCAGTGACAGTGGTTAGACTGTTCTAATCTTGCAGCCTAACCAACCTGCCATCCCTGTCTGCCTTGTTCTTGCCAGTCAGAATCTTATCACCGTCATCAACACCATCGCAAACAGTTTTTAATTCCTTCGTCATTCTCCTTCACTTCCACAGAGCTTGATGCAGACTGCTACCTAACTTCCTGATAGTCTGGAGGCCCCGACACATACCCCCACCGCCCCCGCATGGTGTCCACATCTAACCTGCCCTGGATGGATTTCTGTGTTTCTCGTCTGCGTTTTCATGTTTACATGTTGTGATGGTGGCGTGACAGTGGGAGACAGATCTCCTGGAAGCAGAGGTTGTCTTTTGCTGCTTCTTCCTGCTTTCTGTTTACACTGGGCATTTAGTGATCATTGCCACAGCCTGACTCAGGCATGTCGTGAGGAATAAACTACAACAACGAAGTCAATGGATGACAACCCAAAAAGCCTTCCGAATGTGAACCTCTGCATTATTTTAGCTCCTTTTTATATTCCCTTTTATTCCTAGAGAACTTTTCTTTCTGCTTTTGCCATTTCTATATTCTCTGATTTCCTCTTCTCTCTCTCTCTCTCTCTTCCCGTCTCTGGATATTACCTGGATGATCATTATGCACCTGCCCTTCTGTGCTGCTGTGACCCATCACCCCATCTCCATCCTTCATGGAATCCCTGTTGCCTTTCCTAAGTGTCTTTCCCAGTGTTTTCTTTCTTGGTTTATTAAGAGTACACAAGCAGAGAAACATACTGTGTTCTCCCACTAAGCTTGGTAGAAATCAGCAGATTGGCAGTTGATGCTTCAGCATTTTGAAGGCATTACTTCATTGTTAGGCTTCTAATATAGCTGTTAAGTCCGGTGATCCTTTAATCCTTGGCCTTTCATGTGGCTTCTGCTCCTTTTCTTCTTCAGTTCTCCTGGGAGCAGTACCTGCTGAGCTGTAATTTCATACCGTTGTGCTTGCTGTGGGTCTTCTTTCACATTCTCAGCTGAGAGCTCTGTGGGCCCATTCATTTTGAAAAACCATAATCTTCAGCCAGGGGTTTTTCTTACTTCACACTATTAAATTCCCTCCAACATTTTCTCTAGGGTTTACTTTTAAACTATTGTTATTTGAGTGTTTAATTTCTTAGAATTATTTCAAAACTTAAGTTTTTTTTCTTTTTTTTAAATCTCTTTATACTCATTTCCGGAGTCTTCTCCAACATGATGATGGGTCTTTCCCCTTTTGGGGGTGGGGCACAAGATACTATTTTTTTCTATTCTTCGTGGTGGTAGTTGTGCATTTGTCTTGTTTCCTCTTTTCTCCACAGATGCAGTATATTTTATTGTCTTTCTGGGGATACCAATTCTAATTCTCAGTCCTGAGTTTTCTACAGACTATTTTGTTCTCCTCTTGTTTGAAGGAAGAGAACAAATTGTTCCTGAGTATTAGCTGATGATTACTCCTTAAGTGTGGGAAGGCCATGCTTAGATGATCTGCAGATTTAAGAGTTATGCTACTGGTAGGATTTATTATCTCTCGGCTTCAGAGGTATCAGCTTGCTTCATTGCTGTTGGCTGTAGTGAGGCAGACCATCATGGTAGCTAGATCTTTTATCTTGAGCGGATGGATATCCCTGGAGAGACTCTTCCATCTCCTGACTAGGGAAGAGGATGACTGCCAGGTCTCTGTGAGCTGAATGGAAAAAGAACAGTAAACGTGTGTGACTGAATCTTCAGCTTAGGATGTCGATTTTCACCTTGTCTGTTTGGGGCCATGGCCTTGACCTCGCCTGGGATTGTCTAAAGTCCCTCCCTGTCCCTGCACCTCAGGCACTGAAGTGCCCTCCTGCTTGGGTGGCTGTCTGGATGTGCCTGCTCCTTCAGACACTTCCCTGGAGTCCTTGTCAGTCACCTGCCCTGTTTTCAGGGGCTCTATCTACTGAGCATCTCCAGGAGTTTGTGGTGGCAGTTGACCTGTTTCCTCCTAGTTTACGCTCCCTGCTCTCTTAGGACAGTCACCACTTGCCCATCTAGCCCACTTCCAAAATCTGCCACCAGCTCTTCACAGACGCTCTCTGCCCCATAGTTTGGATCATTAAAGAAAAGATTCCTTTGCCCTATGTTGACGGTGATTTAGCTGAACATGAGATAAACTCACAAGCTCAATCTGCCATCTGATCAGATCTTGGCAAACCTCCTGCCTCAGCCCAGGCAAACCTCCTGCCTCAGCTTCCCAAGAGACAAGATGACAGGCCATGAGCCACCATGTCCACTATGTCAGCACAAGCAGCCATCTTTAACAGACAGCTTTATTATATGGTTTTGTTTATATATTTTCTTAATATGACCCTATGATCTATTATTAACTGTATGAGTTAACATTGAAAACATCTGTATGAATTGTCTTTTTCAAATTTTAGATGTATTTATTTATTTTATGTGTATGAGTATTTGGCCTAAATATATGTATGTGTACCACACCCATGCCTGTGCCCACACAGGTCAAAAGAAGGCACTGGATCCCTTGTAACTGGAGTTACAGGTGGTCTTGAACCACAATGTGGATGCTGTGAATCAAACCCAGGCCTCCTATGAGAACAACCCGTGCTCTTAACCTCTGAGCTATCTCTTCAACCCCAATATGATTTGCCCTTTAAGGCATCAAAGGTTTTAATTCATTTGTTTTTTGTATGTTCTTACTCATTATATTTTGACTACATTGCCAAGGAAGTGAAACTGTTTAAAAATAGTCTTTGGATTGGAATAATTAGCATAAATAAGTGTATGGAGGAACTTGGGGGTTTAATGAATTTTTACAAAACTCATAACAAGTAAGTACTCTCTAGAACATGAAGTAATTGCAATCAGAGAACCTTGAAATAATCAAATCTCAATCATCTAAGGCTCTCTAGGATGTGGTGACCCCAAGAATAACAGTAGCTCTGAGGAAGAGAAAGAAAACTTAGAATGAATTTCCAAAAGAACAAAAATAAGCAGAGTGGGTAGCAAAGAAGAGGGGCTAATGCCATAGCAAGAATGCCGAGACCCCAAGATCTCTAAGGTCTCCGGGGACAGCCAAGTGGAGTGACAGAGAAGCGAGTGTGGGGAGGAGGATGAGGGCAGAGCATAGTGACAGTCCATCAGAGAGTCTGCCCTTGTGCCCTGCGTAGAGGCAGGATCTGCGTGCTGGCTTTGTCTGAAACAGAGGCCACGTTCAAGGGCCTGAGGGAAAGACAGAATCTAAACCAAATTTCTTTAACAGGCATTTTGTTCTGATTGATCTCCGGGGGGATGGGGAGCAGTTCATCTAACTATTAATGAGGCACAAGACAAGCCTTGGCAAGGGCTGTGCCCAGCCTTGTCCTTGCTAAGTAAGGGGTTGTCTGTGGGAGCGTTATCATGAGTCCTCTAGGGAGTTCAGCTGGTCCTCAGTACACAGAGTGGTGGGTTTCTGAATTGCTTCTGTTCTCTGGGATCTTGAAAAACATGTCGTTTGAGCACCATTAGCATGAGTAAGCAAGATGGCTGTGCCGGAACAGATGAGAGGTTGAGGTAGGAGAAAGATAAAGCAAGTATCTCAATATAAGGTAGCTAGTGAAGAGACAAATGAGTATGCAGGTTACCATGGTGATAAAGAGGAGAGACAAGCAGCCTAGGCTGAGCTAGGTTTTAATGGATGACCAGGATCTCCTCAGGTGGAGAATAGACCATAAGCCCCAAACCAAAGAATACCAGTGGAGATCGTGAAGGCAAATAGACTTTGTAAAGCTGTGCAGCCAAGCTTCCCGGAGAGTGGGTGAGGGAGAAAATAGGCTTCTCTGACTGACAGAAGATTCCCTTCTAGGGCTGCTTCATCCGTTTTCTTCACACTACAAGTCTCTTTATAAACATCTACTAAAAACAAACAAACAAAACAAACAAACAAACAAAAAACAGGTAGTACATGGGAGTTTATTTTGAGCTCATTTTCCAACACAAGATCATTGCTGTCTCCCTGCATCAAACTTATTGTCTCAAAAGTATCAGCTCTGTCTTTACCAAAGCAAATATCAAAGCAACACATCATCTTACTTTATTCTTTTTGAGCAACAGACTGCTGTAGAAACAGATTTCTTCTTTGCACCTTGGAAATAGTAAACAATATTCAAGTATCCAGCACCCAGGTCTTCCCCTTTGTTTGCTGTTGAGTGGCTGGCTGTAAGGAAACCTATTTATGCGAACGAGGGGCATCCTATATAGCAGATTGGGGCCCTTTGGCATCCCCACAGAATGGGGAACAAGGGAAGGGTCTAGATGGAAAGCTGTCCACGAGGATGAGAAATACCTATGGTGATTCAGTGAAGAAAACAAGATGAGTCGTATCCACTACTCCACTCTACCTGCCCCCGATCAGGAGCCTGCCCCAGCTAGTGCTGTGGTACCACTCAGGTTTTCCTCAGGGACAGTCTAACATTTGCCACCCCGGGAAGAGCCACGTTTCCCCATTTAAGGCCCATTCACCAACCCCCTGCTTGCTATTTGATTCATTTGGGTTTATTGCCATTTTTATTTATTCAATGTATCTTTTACATCATGCATCTTGATCCCATTCATTTTCCCATCCCTTGCATCTGCTCTGCCCCTGCAACACCTCCCCCCAATAAAATTCAAGAGAAAAAAAGAAGAAAAAGTTAAAAATCTCATCATGGAAGCTGTAGTGTGACACAGTAAGTCACGCAGTAAACCCTTTTGTCTATAAATCTTTACTTACAAGTGTTCGTTACAAAGAGTCATTGGTCTGGTTCGAGGTCTCTGGTTTCTACCACACCATCAACTGGGCCTTCCAGAGAGTCTTCTTGGATACCTTGTTGTTGCCCTGTGTCATGGAGGTCCTACAGCTTTGGGTCTTCGGGTCAGGCCCCTTCACCTGCTCCAGTAGATCATAGATGAGGTGGATGTTGGAATTGTCCAACCCATAGCCCTGGTTCTGGGCCTGCACAGCCGTAGGGTTGGTCAGCCACCCAGTTCTTCTCGTCCTCACCACCAGGGTGAGCTCCAGCATTACCTCCAGCTAATTCACCCTGGCAGCAATGAGCGAGGGGCGGGGCCAGTTCTCCTGCTTTCACTCCCTCAGGGTAGGCTCTCCCCCATCTACCCATCAGGACCAGCTCTACTGTGTTGCCCAGGCGAGGTGCAGGGCCACTCTCCTGAGTGCTGCAGCTGGTGAAGGACAGTGACAGCCCTCCTGCTCTTATTACCCCAGGGCCAGCTCCTCCACCTGTCTTAGGCATTGATGGGCAGGGTGGGGGGCACCTCTCCTCTGCCCATGCCACCATATGCCAGATGAGTAATGGGGACAGCTCACCCTTGCTCCCTACCCAGGGCTGGCTCACCCACACCTCCAACAACAGGGCCAGCTTTGCTGTGCTGCCTAGGCTAGGAGCAGGACCCACTTTCCTGAGTGCTGCAGCTGGCAAGTGGGAGAGTCATTGTGCTCATCTGTTGAGGGCCGCAAGGGAGGGAGCAAGAGGGGCATCTCTCTCCCACCCACACGGCTGCATGTTATTGTTAGTTTTAAATGTGCTGTAAGGATTGTAACAAGAGGGGAAAATGTCCTTCCTGAAGCTAGCCTCCAGAAGTAAAGCTATATCCCATCTTGGCAGCATTTCAGTGACCTCCCGTTTGGTACCATGCCTCTTTCTGTACCACGGACACTTCTGTCTGGTAGAAGGTTTGCTCAGTGAAGTGAACAGAGGTCTCCCTGGTTCTGTCTGTATGGCAGGGGAGGGCATGTGTGTTTGTGTGTGTGTGTGTGTGTGTGTGTTTGTGTGTGTGTGTGTGTGTGTGTGTGTGTGTGTGTGTGTGTGTGTGTGTGTGTGTGTGAAGGGTGAGAAACGCAAGAACAGGAGACTTAGGGGAGCTAACAATCAACCATCCTAGTAATAACACCTCAACAGTGAGGAGAGGAAAGAAACCAAGCTCCCTAAAACTCAACAGGAGAGCCCGGGAGAAGCCCATTAATGTGAAATTCCCGAGCACTGATTGAAGTAGGTATGACAAAATGCAGACAGCTGAGGAAAGACAGAAGGAGAACTGTTATCTACCAGTAATATATATAACAGAGAAGACGGGACAAACCGACAATTCCATCTGGATCTGAAAACAATGAGGGTAGGATGCAGCAAAAAGAGCAGACTGGGAAACACTGATGCTCAGTGTCAGCCTGATCAGAAAGTCTGGTCCAGGGAAGAGGTTGCATGGCCTGTACCACTCCTTTCTCAGATGGTGACATCAGTAACTCAGCGTCAGTCTATCTACGCTTGACTTCTGCACCCGAGAAAGGTGACTGATAGATCACACCCCACAGCTCTGTGTGGAACACAGGACCACAGAGGCCAGGCTATTTAATGCTTAGTTCCTCCATAGCTCCTCCAACCCTCTTCCAGCCGAGAGCAGCAAATAAGACTGGTGTCTTAAGCCAAATGTGAGTGAGTTGTGGAATGTCTTCCCTCGAGGTGGGGAACCTGTCTTTGCCCTTCTGGCCACCAGGTTTTCTGAGTTTCTCCTGCTCTTAACCCTACAGTGGTCTGACAAACGAGTTCTCATTCCTGATTCCTGATGCAGCCTCTCTTAGAGCCCTGGGCAGTCCTTCTGTCTTGCTTCAGATGAACTGTCCTGACCCAGACTTCCCATCATTCCAACTACCAAGGCTGCTTCCATCTCTTAGAGATTTCCAGTGCTGTGTTTCACTGTTCAGATCTACCCCAATCTGACCCAACCAATTGCAACTTTGTAATCTGTGGTGTGTTTATATACAATGCTTTATTCCAGAAAACAAATTTATTAGGTGGGATACCATTGTCTTTTTTTTTTTTTTTAATGAGAGGACCAAAGACTAGACTCGTTAAATAACTAACTCACCCATGGATAAGAGAAAGAAGCGGGATGTAGGACCACACCCAGAACTTGCTTGTAGTATCATCCTCTTGATGAACCTGCCTGAAGGTTGTTCCTGTCCTCTTCCTTTTACAGAAGATGCCACCAAGGCTCGGAAGTGTTAGAAATTCTTAAGATCAGCCAGCTAGATAATGTGGTAGGTTCCCAGCTCCAAACATTCTGATTTCCGAGGGATGTCTTTGTTCTTTCCCTCACAACAGCAGAGTTGTACAGAAGGAGCCCTCGCTCAGTGTCTCTGCCCCTGCCTCTGGTGTAGAATGTGCTCACGTGTCTCTCTGACTGAGTCGGGGCATGGGAAACACTCCTGGGGACCTCAGCCAGGAGTTCCTGCTGCCTGCACCCCGAGGAGATGCTGGTTGCTGAGCTTTCCAGTGTATTCACGCCCAGCTCCAGGCAGAGCCAGGCAGGGTCTAATTTACTCGGCACCTGCCTCCTAGTGTTGCAGGGTGGTGGGCCCGGTGGTGAGAGGAACTGGTTGTGTGTGAGCGTGGCTGCATCTAGTCTGAGGGGTTGAGATGCCCTGGAGAAAGAGAAGAAGTGTGCCTGCTGTCCTTCACTGGGTCAGGCACAGCCAGCACAAGGTGTTGTCATGGGTCTGCCCTGTCCGTCCCTTAACCGATGTAAGTAGAAGTGAGGGGACTGCGGTGACCCAGGGGAAATCCATGTCCGACCTCAGGCCCAGCTGCGCTCCAGCCCTTGGCATGGTTGTCAAAGCCACAGAGAGAGCTTAAAAGTGCTTGAAACTTTGCTTAAGACGCAAGAGATTTTTTAAAAATAATCACACAACTAAGCACCAGGCAGAATCTTAACACCCCTTCATGAGTTATCCAAAGATAAAGCCCTGAGCCCAGCCAGTGACCTATGTCCTATACCCGTGAAGGTCACCACATGTCCCTCAAGGGGTGACAAATGGGCCATTTACTAACCTGTCCTCTGAGGTGACCTGTTGAGAGTAACTCTCTGATTTGAAGTGATTGGACAAGTCTTAGCAGTAAGGAGGTTTTCAGAATATCCAACCCTGAGACGAGATTGAAAATATTAAAATGTGAGAGGGGAGATTACCAATCTGCACTAGAGTTCCTGAAAGGAACCTACTAGAATGAATACATGTATCAAAAGAGACTTATTAGACAAGTTCAGAGGATGTGTCTGGGTAGTCCAAGGATGGTGTCTCACACTGGAGAGGCCCAGAGTCCAATAGTTACTTAGTCAAGGAGGAGGATGCCTCAGCAGTTCCAGCCAGATGCTGACGGCTGGCTTAGCAGGTAGGTCCCTCGGGAATGTCTGGTCTTCAGTCTACACTGGGAGCCCAAAGAAGTGGGTTCTATTGTCAGCTAAGGAGTGCACAGTAACAGACTGGGTGGACTCGCCAGTGAGTGTGAGGACATGGAGGCAGAAAGCCGCTTCCCTCCCTCATGTCCTCCGTCTGGGCTGCCAGCAGAAGGTGCGCCTACGTTTAGGGTGTCTTCCTGCTTCAGCTGATGTGATTAAGGAAATCTCCCACCGGGGAACCCAGAAGCTTCGGTTTTGGTTGATTACAGATTCACTCAAGCTGACAACCAAGATTAGCCATCACCTTCTCTGGAATTCTGGCCTGCCTACCTTCTTTCCTTCCTTCCTCTCTGCTTATTTTAATCGGTGAACTAAAATTGCATGTATTTATGGCAAACAACATGATTTTTAAAAATATGCATACATTATGGAATAGTTAAATCATCTAATTAGCATATTCATTTTTTCACATACATAATTTTCAGAGGTGTAAACACTTTAATCTCAGCCTTTTTTAAAATTACAATTTTTAACTACAGTTAAGTTATAGTTACTAACTGTAGTTATCACCATATACAACAGACCTCTTACCTAACTGAAGTTTATAACTTTAACTGACATCTGCGCAACTCGCCTCAGCTCCTGGTAACCCGTTCCACTCTGCTTCCATGTCACACTGTCCAGTAAGATAACCACACAGTGTTTGTCCTGTGTCTAGCACATTTCAGTTCATATCGTATCCTACCAGTTCAAAAATCCATGTCATAAAAATGGATGGATTTCTTTGTTTTAAAAGTCAGAATTATAATCCATTCTGCATAGATACTGTGCTTTACCCAGTCACCCATTGGTGGAAACTCGGTTTGACTCCATATTTTAGCTGTTTGCACCGAGCTACGGTAAACACGGGGTGCAGTGTGGCTTCATCACGCTGCTCCTTTGTTTTCATTCTATACTCGGGAGTGGGCTGACTAGTCATATGACGTTTCCGTTTTTAATGCGTTTGAGGATTTCCACACCATAGTGGCTGCCTTATCACTGGGCACATTTTTAATTTGGATGAGTTTCAATATTGTGCTCTTTGGAAACAAACAGGAATTTTGTTTCTGAATAATTTCTGTTTTTAATTTACTAAATAACTTTAATCTCTGCTGTGGGATGTTTTCGAGTTGGCACTTTGGGAAATGCAAAGACAATTTGATATTGTGGGCCGGATCTGCTTTGTTTTGAGTCTTAGGTATCCATGCTGCCTGCTCAGTGAAAGTGTTGCTGGCAAGATGCAGACATGAGGACAATAGCCTTAAAAGTATTGTTGATAAAAACATAATTTCAAAATGTATCAAAAAATAAATAATGCCTAGTAGGGAAACAATAGAAAACATCTCCTTTTCAGCTTCAAATCACCTTGTTGTTTGCCATTTCCAGGCATCTCAGCAAATACATTTTGTTCCACATGTTGCTAAACCCATCGTTCTGTTCAGAGAGAACCAGGCCTGCAAATTGCTGTGGGCCTGAAATTGGATGGCAGCATGAAGCCATTAAAGATAATAGACCTGTGTTAAAATGCACAAATGAATGAAGTGGCCCTCTGGCTTGCCCGAGCGAGCTCTTTGTCATCCATTTTCCACACACACAACGTGTCCACAGCTGGCTGTCAGCTCTCTTTGGGGACCTTTGTGAACATGCATGTTCAAACCGTTGCACTGGCTGCCAGACCAGGAACTCACGTCTATGTGCATTTCCTCACACATCTATCAGGAGGCCCCTAATCAATTTGGGACCTGCCATCTGGTATGGCTCTTCTGGTGGCCCTCCCTGCCTAGGTTGCACACCCTGCGGATGGCAATCCAGTCTGATTTGTTCTGAACAGTCGCTCGGGTGGACAGTTCCCTTGGGGTTGAGAACTTTGTTTCAGACAAAAGAAAGTATACACAAGAGACAAGCTGCCAATGTTTTCTCCCCTTTAAATTAAGACTGGAGGGGAAAGCCAGTGCTGTACCAGCAGATGCGACAGTGCTACCTGAATTGGATTGATGGCTTTTAAAAGGATTCTGCAAGACCCAGAGAGTGTGAATGTCTCTGAGTGAACACAGCTGCTCCCTCTTTTCTTCAAATGGATGATGAATTTACTGCCACTGGAGACGGAGGTCATTCAGTGCTCAGCGGGTTAAAAAGTCACGAAGATTTGTTAATTGGTTCTCTCATAGAAAGCACCAGATTTTCGAAGCCTCAGTGAGCCACCTGTGAGCATCTAGATTTTTAAAGAATATTTGCAAGGCTGATGCTTGGTGACATGGTGGTGTACCCAAGATCTCTTTGGTAGAGCTAAAGGAGGTAGTCAAGGTACTCTTGCCCCACCTCTTCAGGAGTTTCCTACGTGCCCCTGCTTTTCAAAACCCTCTTTTATCTTCCCCAGATCCACCCTAGCTTCACTCTGTCTCTTGCTGAAGGGAACAAATATCTCTCCAGCCAGAGCAGCTTAGGATTCTTCTATTTGCACCATTGGCTTGATGGGGAAAGAGGTTTTTGTTTGTTTGTTTTTTTTTTCATTTTTCTTTATTAAGAAATTTTCTACTCACTCTACACCCACAGATCCCACCTCCTCCCTCCTCCCTCCTCCCACCCCCAGCCCTCTCTCCCAAGCCACCCCACATCCCCGCATCCCCCAAATCAAGGTCTCCCATAGGGAGTCAGCAGAGCCCGGCACACTGAGACTAGGCAGGTCCAAGACCCTCCCCACAGCACCAAGGCTACGCAAGGCTTCACACCACAGGCACCAGATTCCCAGAAGACTGCCCATGCATCAGGGATGGATCCCGATCCCACTGCCTGGGTACCCCCCAAACAGTTTGAGCCAAATAACCATCTTCCATATCCAGAGGGCCTAGTCCAGTCCCATGGGGGCTCCACAGCCACTAGACTATTGTTCATGGGCTTCCACTAGTGTGGCCGGTCATCTCTGCACATCTTCCCATCATGATCTTGATGTCCCTGCAGAATCCCTCCTCTCTCTCATCAATTGGATTCCTGGAGCTCAGCCTGGTGCTTGGCCATGGATCTCTGCATCTGCCTCCATCAGTCACTGTACAAAGGTTCTATGATGACAGTTAGGTTATTTGCTAGACCTGTCACCAGAGTAGACTAGTCCAGGCACCCTCTGAACCACTGCCAGCAGTCCAAGGTGGGGTCATCCTTGTGGATCCCTGAGAGCCTCCCCAGCACCCTGCCTCTTTCTATTCCCATGATGTCCTCATCTTTCATGGAATCTCCCTCCCTCCCCTCCCACTCTGTCCCTGTTCCAGCTCGACCCTCCCATTTCCCTATGTTCTCAACCCCCACTCCTCGCCCTCTGCCACCGCCCCCACACGCACACCCAGTTCACTCATGTAGATCTCATCCACTTCTCCTTCGCTGGGTCATCCATGTGTCCCTCCTAGGGTCTTTCCTTGTTAGCTAGCCTCTCTGGAGCTGTGGGTTGCAGCCTGGCCATTCCTTCTCTCACATCTAGTATCCACTCATGAGTGAGTACATACTATGTTTGTCCTTCTGAGTCTGGGTTACCTCATTCAGGATGATATTTTCTAGTTCCATCCATTTGCCTGCAAATTTCATATCATTGTTTTTTATTGCTGAGTACTACTCCATTGTGTATATGTGCCACATTTTCTTTATCCATTCTTCAGTTGAGGGGCATCTAGGTTGTTTCCAGGTTCTTGCTATTATGAATAATGCTGATACAAACATAGTTGAGCATGTGTCCTTGTGGTAAGATTGAGCATTCCTTAGGTATATGCCCAAGAGTGGTATAGCTGGGTCTTGAGGAAGAATTATTCCTAATTTTCTGAGAACCCACCATACTAATTTCCAGAGTGGCTGTACAAGTTTGTACTCCCACCAACATTGGAGGAGTGTTCCCCTTGCTCCATATCCTCTCCAACACAAGCTGTCTTCAGTGTTTTTGATTTTAGCCATTCTGACAGGTGTAAGATGGTATCTCAGAGTTGTTTTGATTTGCATTTCCCTGATGACTAAGGATGTTGAGCAATTCCTACAGAGGAAAGAGTTTTTAAAAAGAGAGTGAGCACTATTTTCTTACTGAAGGAGAAAGATAACTGAAGGAAGAGAGGGTTCAAGTGAAGAGGAGGGCTCAATTCCTCCAGTGTTCAGCCAATGACCTTGAATCTAGGCACCTGCACCTGGGTTTCCTCTACATTTAATTCCCCAAGGAGAAGAACCTATCTGACCTAGCCCATCTCAATAACCACTAGATGTTCCCCCACAGTGTGATTGTGTATTTTCTTCTATTCTTTCTGGTTGGTGAACTTTTCTTTTTCTCTATTCCATGGCCTCAGCACCTGACACAGTACTGAGCATACAGAACCCAGGCACCTCCTGATGGAAAGCTGAGTGGTAGCTATCACTCCTTTCAAAGGTCACTATTAATAAGCCATCATGAGGCAATGGTTTGTGATGGCTGCTTTATGTATCCAATGGAACCATCTAGATAGTTCTGGCACCCCTCCAGCAGCAAATAGTGAAGTGACACTTTCTGAAGAACTCAGCAGTGTGATGAGCATTTTTTTCTAGCCAGGCTTTGTGGTGATAGTGTGTTCCCCAATATATTGTGCACCCTAATAAACTTATCTGGGGATAGAAAACAGAACAGCCACTAGATAGACATAGAGGCCAGAAAATGATGGCACACACACACCTTTAATCCTAGCATTCAGGAGGCAGAGATCCATTGAGGACTCAGAGGCTTTCAGTTTGAGGCAACAGGATCGGCTGAGAAATTGGCAAGGTAATATTGGATGTGGCTTGTTCTGTTTCTCTGATTTTTCAGCGTTCACCCCAATACCTGGCTCCGGGTTTGTTTTTATTAATACGACTTTTGAGAAATTCATCTACAAGGTTTCATTATTACATATTTTAATTGAACTTTGAAAAGATGGAACAATGTCCAAAAGAGCCATACTGGGTGCCCAAATGATCAAAGGATACAATAAATGACAGAAGAGTAAAGAGGGAGGAAAAATGGAGATGCAATTTTGTAAAAGTCTGATTTTTTTCAAATGTCCATTTGGGTTCAGATATTGCCATCAGAGTGGTCTTAGGCTCTCTACACAGGGGCAGGTGTTCTACTCAATTAAACAAGACTTTAGGCGAATTTCACTAGTGTATCATGGATCCCTTAAAATGCATAAAGGTGGAGCTGGGAGATGGCTTAGTTGGTCAAGTGACAGCCAGGAGGACCTGAGTTTATATCCCCAACACCCACATAAAAATGTCAGATGTAGTGGCACACATTTATAAGCCCAGTATTGGGGAGACAGAAACAGGGGGATTTCTGAACCTGCTGGCCATTGCTCCTGAACATTCCACAAGTGTAGTGAAATGTCCTGTCCCTAAAAGAGATGGAGAGTGGCTGAAGAAGACACCTACGGTAGAGCTCTGGCTTCCACTTACACCCACAACACCTGTGCATGTGTACCTTTATTCTCCATGCACACGTGTGTGCACATTTTTGCCTGGTTGCCATTCTAATTTTCTGATTTATAACCAACTGTTTATTATACATATAGGAGGATGTGTATTGATTTGTGGTTCAGCTTGGTATTAAGGAACAAAGTTTGCTATGTTTCTAAGTGGCTAGATACAAGAAGGACCTTCTGTTAGAGCAGATCCAGAGTGTAGAGATTATTGAATGTTGGCAGGTCAGTTGTATAACAACAAAAGGAGATGTCACCATAGTAGGTACAGCCTGGTTCACCTCTTGCTGATTCCCCTGGGCATTTTCAGGGCAATGTATCCAAAAGCCATGTACTGGATACTGAGAGAATCTGAATGAGGAGAGATGTCCACAAACAAGGAAGTGAAAACTCAAAATATGGTGCCTCCACAAAGATCTGGGCAAACTGCAGACAGTTGGGGTGGGCCTGGGGCCTGGGGCTAATTATAGAATTAAGGCTGAATAAAGCCGTTCATCCCCCTTTCTAATTGCTCTGTATCTTCCAAACAAAATTCGCAGAAAGCATTTCACTTCTTAGAGATGAAAGAGTTCATTTTGTGAGGAAATGTCAACATTCTACTAGAAAGAAAATGCTATATAAACTAAGATTAAGCATGTCTGTTATTATCATCCTCAGTTTACTTCAAATCTTAGCAGTGGGACTGAGGAGTTAAAAGTTATGCAGTGCCTGTTTTGAAGAACTGTAATAACCATGCCACATTGCACATATTATTAATACAAACCACAATGTGGCCATCCTCAAAGGACCAACACACCCCATAATAAATTGCTAATATTGCTTGCATTCTATGCTAGGCCCTGCTCTCCATTCCTTAAATATATTACCGTCTCCACAGATTCCTAGAGACTTGGCACTGTCATCTTAATGTACAAATGGAGAACCTGAGGCACAGAGAAATTTAAGACAATGAAACAACCTGACTATGTAAGAGCTGGTCACCTCAGATACAACATGCAGACACCATGGTCTGCCTCCCAGGCTGTCACACACCTTGAGGACTGTCCAAAAAGCAGCACAGTAGCAATCCTTCCTCAACCCAGCAGAATCAGGCAGGCAATTGTGCTCAGCACAGTATCATAGACAGCACCAGACAAAGAGCAATCCAGTTCCCTTGGATAACTTTTCCCATTTCTGTGACATACTAGCACTTGAAATATAAACTGGAATTCACACAGCTGGTTTATGCCAGATGTGCCAGAGAGAAAGAGAGCCTGGATGTAGTGTTTACTATGTAAATGAATCAATGAATGTCCACATAGAAGCGGAGATACTTTTCCCTACTAAAGGAACCAGGTTTGCTCTGGCTTAGTTCCAAAACTTGCTTTCACTCTTCGGGGCATGAGACTTGCTTCTTTGGCCATTCTTTCCTCATTTTAAACTCCTTTTTAGAAAAAAAGCACACTACTCAGTGACTAAAGTGAAGGAAACAGAGTACTGTTTCAAAGAGTAGGAAAGTGTGTGGGCTAAAGTGGAAAATTGTATGTGTCCTGCTGCAGTATCTAAAAGGAAATGTGCATTGTGTTGGCTGAGGTTTGCCTATCTGGGCTGTGCCTCCCTCCTAGGGCCTCCTTCAGGGTAATAGGAGTGATTTTCTAAACTGTCCTTATGATGAAAGTGATTCCTGTGTTTGAGAGAGTGTTATTCCGAGGAGCAATGATATCCGACTGCACACCCACAGCAGCCGGAGGGAAGTGAGTTGAGCGTCACTGCTCACGCCCTTCACCCTGTGCACGGCTCACTGACTCCCTTTTGCTGTAGCCCTGTGATAATTACATTTTCCCATTACTGATAATGGGTCTTTGGGTACAGTCAGCCACTTACAAAACAACATTTGCATTTGCATTTTTGTTCACAAAACAAGTTAGTCTGGTGTTCTGATATTTGCAATATCAAGAGCTTTTCAGAAGGAAGCTTCCAGAGGCAGGAGCACTGAGAAAGACACAGCACAGATGGTACGCTCTTCTCAAAAGCAAGTACATGCCCAGGCACAGAAAGGATGCTTAGAGGAGTCTTCTTAGACTAGAGAGACTGCTATCTGTCCATGAGTTGATGCTCATGATGAAGTCTTCTTAGGATGTATGTGCTCCTGTGTGTGTGGGGGGGGGCACTTGGGACTTTGTGTGACATCATGTGTGGCTACCACTCAGATGTTAGAGGAAAAGAAGTTATTTTTAAATGCTCATCCTTGATTAAGATCAAGAGAGTAAAAGGCATGATGGAGAAGACCGAGAGAGAGAGAGAGAGAGAGAGAGAGAGAGAGAGAGAGAGAGAGAGAGAGAGAGAGAGAGGAGAGAGAGAGAGAGAGAGAGAGAGAGAGAGAGAGAGAGAGAGAGAGAGAGAGAGGAGGGAAGGCGAGCTTCTTAGCAGGAGAGGAAGTAGGTGTGAGGGGAGATGGTGGAGGAATTGGATCTTGTGGCTGGCTCTCTCCTGGGGCTACACAGGACGGGGTTTATCCTGAGTTACATGCCATGTATTTAAACAAATCAGACCAGATCAACGGGGAAGTGACTGAAGGCTTCACACAGATCTATACTCAATTGCTGTTTTAGAGACAATGAGGAGAGAGTGCATTTCACTTTCTTCAGACTTACTTTCAAATGAGGCTTACTGGTTGGGCTAATGGCCTAAAAAGTATCTCGTTGTTCATCAGATCTTAACAAAAAATATTGAGAAATGAGTAGCCATCCAATTTCCTTGCATAAAACACTCCCTGAAGACATCTTCACATCTGGTATAAAATGTCAGTCAGCATTTCTTAGCTTAGGCTGCCTGAGACCCTTAAAATGGTTATACCAGCATTTCTGTGGGAGAGGCAAGGGAATTGGTATTTAGAAAATCTTTCCATATCTAAAAGCAGAGCTAAGAACTACTTCCCTAAGTGGATGCCCCAAAGAAAAGGAAATGAGGAAATGAAACAATCAAGGAGTATATAACAACAATGGGAATCTCTTGAGTATGTTTAAACTGTGTATGGATAGATGTATTATAGTCAGGGTAATATGATAAAAATCCCTACCAAACCCTAACGATAATCTTTTGTATATCTCTAATTAGTTAAAAAGCAGCACATAATTAATTTCCATTTGGCATCGCCTCTCCCTAGGAAAACTACCAATATGGTGCTGTCTGGAAGTTTCTATGTGAATTGATTTTCCCTTTCCCCAGATAATGCCTTCATTCATTTGGCAGGCACTGAGTACCTCCCATGTGTAAGGCACCGTGCCAGAACCCAGACAGATGATTGTCCTGTACTCATGGGGTTTCCCTGCTAACAGCAAAGGCAGTCACACAAACAACACTCCATCTGTCCATGCTCTGGCCGTTATGAGGTGAAAATGCAATAGACTTGGCCACTAGCTGTATATGAGTTAGAGGAAGAGGTAGTCAAGTATGTTCCTTAGATTTCTACATGGGAGCCTGTGTTTGAGGTGGTCCCATCGCCTCCAGTGGAAGAGGACCAAATCTAGGTGTCTAGGTAACATGTTTCAAGGCACACACCAAGAAGCTTCTTCTAGATTACTTTTTAAACTCTCTCTCTCTCTCTCTCTCTCTCTCCTCTCTCTCTCTCTCTCTCTCTCTCTCTCTCTCTCCCTCCCTCCCTCCCTTCCTCCCTCCTTCCCTCCCTCCCTCCCTCTCTCTCTCCCCCCTCTCTCCCTCCCTCCCGTGTGTGTGTGTGTGTGTGTGTGTGTGTGTGTGTGCGCGCTGCGCGCGCGCTGCGCGCGCACGTGTGTGTCTCCCACCCTCCCCCATCGTGTGTTCTGGCTTTGTTTTCTATTCTTTGTTTTCTATTAGATCCCCAGTCTGAGTGCTGAGAACATTTCCAATTTCCCAATTGGAGTCAGTAAGAAACAATTTGATTTGATTTGCAATTTTAGTGTAATTGATCCCAAGCTCTCCTGGTTTGAAAATGCCAGAGAGAAAAATTATGTAAATAAGCCTACATGTCTTAAAATTACCCACAGGAATGATCACTGTTGGGGAGGGGTCATCTCCGGTTTTTAGGGTACTCCCAAGCACTTGGTGTGCTATCTGCTGGTCACCTTTAAGTCCCAATCAACTCCTGGACCCCATCATTGATTGCTTTCCCATGCAATGAATTTTTCAGGAAGGTTTGATTTCGTGTCCTTCATAGACTAACAGGTACGTGGAGCAGAAAACGAAGCAGAAGCCTTAAGAGGTTGCTCCTAGCTGCTGGCTGTCCTCCTGAGGGGTTTTGGTCACTGAAGAGCCAGGTGTCCCCACGCGGACCACTGCTTACCTCCCCGGACAGAGTGTTCCTTAGCATCTATCACCTGGCAATTTTGCTTCAGTTCCTCTATTTCCCTAGTGAGCTATTCCTCTTGAAAGTCTGTACTTGGCATTATCTGATGCTGCACTGGAATGTAGTTTTTCTCTGCTGTAAAGTACTGTGATAGGGCATCACAAAGGGAATCACTTCAATAAACCATTAGAAGACCATTGCCTCCTGAATGGTCATTTTTATTACTCCAAAGATAAGCTTGTACTGTTATCTACCATCTTGTTAAGTGCACATACACACTGAAATAATTTTCAGACTCCAGGCAGCTTAAAAAATATTCCCTTTTCCTGACTTCTAACAAACTGGTTTTGCGTGTGTGCCCTGAAATCAAGGACATAGCGCAAGTGCACAGTTCCCCTGCGGAGGACACAGAACCAAATGGAGACTTTAATTCACTGGTGACTCCCAGTCATCCTCACTGTGATGCTCCATTGAGTCAAGCACTGGTTATTTCCTGTGAAGTTTTCACACCTCTCTCAGGCTGTGGATTTGAAGAGGAACTCATCTAATAGGCAGTGTGGGCTGAGGGAAGTTTCTAAAAAATGTTAGAGAGATCAGGGGTGTTGGAAGAATATGGGTTTTTTTGTCTGTCCCAGGAATATGTGACTAATATGGATATGAGGACATTATCCATATAGAACACACTCCTGTACTCATAAATGGTTTGTAATTGAGCTCTGCTGGCCTTACAGGAAGGTTCCAGGCTGCTGTTTGCTTTCAGGCCCCTTAAGCATGAGAGAGAAAACATCAGAATAAGCAGACTCACCCAGTAAAGGAACAGCCAGATCAAGCAGTCTTGACCAGGAAGCCTTTTTGAACTTGTGGGATTTAGTTTTCTTTTTAATTCTGCACAAAATACTGTTATAGCCTAAAAGCATTAATGAGGAGATCCCAATTTGCCTCCGTACATGGCCAGTACAGTACAGCAGCCTGTGAAAACTTCTTCCCACTCAAGAGAAGACAAAACCAGGACCAGTGGGAACCATAGCCACACCAGGTAACACAGCAAAGGCTTTGGAAGAATACTTCTGTTGGGGCCAGGAGTCAAAATGTCAGCATGCTTAAGGTGAATGTGGAGCAACAGCTGGGTGTGGTGGTTCCTGTGATTCCATCATTCAGGAGGTTGAGGCAGGAGGATTCTCGTGATTTCCACACCAGTCTTGGCTACAGAGTGACATCTTGTCTCACAAAATCCCCAAACAAAACAACACTGAAGCTTAGACAGGAGATGGAGGTTGCCTGATAGAAGAAATAACATAAATGAGATGTAGCGTCTGAAAACATATCAGCCGGGATGTTGAAGCATAAGAAACAATACTAGGCACAGTCATACTTTTTGAGAGCAAGAGGGAAAGAACCGCCAGCTGTGGCCTTCCCAGATGCTGCAAGTGCTCTACAAACATGAGAGGAATTGCAGATATTCTCAGCCAACACACTGAAACTTTGCTACTGGTGGATCTATTCTTAAAACCTGGCAGAAGAAATTTCATCCAACAGAAAGTAAGTAATGAAAGAGAGCATGGTGAGATCTCAGTATGATGGGATAAAGATGAGCAGAAGCAGGACACAGACAAAAGACTGGGTTTTATTTCATGAATTTTAGAAATCATACTTCATGATTGATTCAAATTTTGGTACTATCTGATGGTCCAAATAACAATAGTAATATAAATAAATGCAAGAGGATGGCTTCTTGGGGGGATCACATTCACTCCCCCTTTTATTAAACATAAATTCTTTTTTCATATAATACAGTCTGAATACAGTTTCCTCTCCCTCTACTCCTCCCAGTTCCTTCCCACCTCCCCTCCCATCCAGATCCACTCCCTTTCTGTCTCTCATTAGAAAAGAACAGGCTTCTAAGAGACAACAACACAATATAACAAAATAAATTATATTATAATAAGATAAAACAAAACCCATCATATCCAGGTTGGACAAACCAAGTCAACAGAAAAGCAAAAGAGCCCCAAGAGAAGGATAAGAATCAGAAACGCACTTGTTCACACATTCAGGAGTCCCACAAAGACACTAAACTGAAAGTTATAGTCTATATAACTTATATAGTCTATATAACCAGGAGACCTGGTGCAGACCTGTGTAGGCCCTGTGATTTCATATAAGCTTTCCTCAGTTGTTTGAGAGGGTCTTGTTTTCTTGGTGTCCTTCATCCCTTCTGTCTCCCCCTACTCCTTCTGCCTCCATTTCTGTGGGGTTCCCGAGCTCTGAGGGGAGGGATTTCATGAATACATCTTCTTAGAACTGTGTGTTTAAAGTTCTCTGTCTGTGTATAATGTCTGCCTGTGAATCTCTGTATTTGACCCCATCTGCCACAGGAGGAAGTTTCTCTGATTTTGACTGAATATCATTGGGAATCATTTTAGTTTCAGTTTCCACTGCACTGGGTTTCCACATTGCCCCTCAAATGCCTTTCAATTCTAGCTGTCTCTGTCCTCATTCCCTCCTTCAATCTCACCTCCCTTCCCTTTCCACATCATTCTCCCATTCTCATCCCTCCACTCCACTCCACTCCACCCATAAAATCAATTTCCACTTCCCAGGGAGATCCATGTGATACCCCCAGTCCTTTCTTCTCTGCCTATCCTCTCTGGGTCTAAGAATTGGAGATTGGTTATCATTTATTCAATGTCTAAAATCCAGATATAAGTTAATAATACCATATTTATCTTTCTGGGTCTGTGTTACCTCACTCAGGATGATTTTTTTCTAGTTCCATTCATTTGCCTGCAAATTTTATGATGTCATTCTTTAACATCTGAGTAATACTCCATTGTGTAAATGTACCACATTTTCATTATTAATTCTTCTGTTGATGGACATCTAGGTTGTTTCCGATTTATTGCTATTATAAATAAAGCTACAATAAGCATGGTTGGGTAAGTGTCTTTGTGATAGGATGGAGCATCCTTTGGGGCCCAAGAGTAGTGTAACTGAGTCTTGAGGTACATTGATTCCCATCTTTCTGAGGAACCGCCATATTGATGTCCATAGTGGCTGTACAAGTTTGCACTCCTACCAGCAAGGGAGAAGTGTTCCCTTTCTCCACACCCTCTCCAGCATGAGCTGTTACTTGAGTTATTGATCTTAGCCATTCTGACAGGTGTAAGATGAAATCTCAAAAGTAGTTTTGATTTTCATTTCCTTGATGGCTAAAGATGTTGGACATCTCTTTGAATGTTTCTCAGTCATTTGAGATTCCTCCATTGAGAATTCTCTGTTTAGATCCATACCCCATTTTTTAGTTGGATTATTTGTTTGTTTGTTTGTTTGTTTGTTTGTTTGTTTTGATATCTAATTTCTTGAGTTCTTTGTATATCCTCTCATATGTGGAGTTGGTAAAAATCTTTTCCCATTTGGTAGGCTGTCATTTTGTCTGATTGATACTGTCCTTTGCTTTATAGAAGCTTTTCAGTTTAATGAGGTCCCATGTATTGATTGTTGATCCTGTACCCACCTTAAGTGTGTTCTGTTCAGAAAGATTTCTCCTCTGCCAAAGCATTCAGGACCATTTCCCCATTTTCTCTTCTACCAGGTTCAATGTACCTGGTTTTATGTTTACGTCTTTGATGCACTTGGATTTGAGTTTTGTACAATGAGATAAATATGGATATATTTGCAGTCTTCTACATGCTGACACCCAGTTTGACCCGCACCATTTGTTGAAGATGCTGTCTTTTTTCCAGTGTGTATTTCTGACTTCTTTATCAAAATCGAGTGTCCATATATGTGTGGATTTATGTCTGCTTGACTGATTCCATTACTCAACATATCTGTTTTGTACTAATACAATGCATTTTTTATTACTATAGCTCTGTAGTACAACTTGAAATCTGGAATGGTGTGACATCAAGCAGTTTTTTTAATTGTTCAAGATTGTTTAAGATGTTCTGGGTTTTTGTATTTCTCTATAAAGTTTAGAATTGTTATTTCAAGGTTTGTGAAGAATTGTGTTGGAATTTTGATGGAGATTGCATTGAATCTGTAGATTGCTTTTGGTAGGATGGCCATTTTTACTATGGTAATTCCACTGATCCATGAGCATGAATGTCTTTCCACCTTTTGATATCTTTTTCAACTTATTTCTTCAAAGACTTGAAGTTTTTATCATATAGGTCTTTTACTTGCTTGCTTAGAGTTACCCCAAGATATTTTATGTTATTTGATGCTATGGGGAAAGATATTATTTCCCTGATTTCTTTCTCAGTCTGTTTGCTGTTTGTATATAGGAGGACTACTGATTTTGTGAGTTAATCTTGTATTCAGCTACTTTGCTGAAAGTGTTTATCAGCTGTATGAGTTCCCTGGTGGAATTTTTAGGATCACTTATGTATACTATCATATCATCTGCAAATAATGACACTTTGACGTCTTCCTTTCCAACTTGTATCCCCTTGATCTCTTTCAGTTGTCTTATTGCTCTAGATAAGAAATCAAGTACTATATTGAATAGCTATGGAGAGAGTGGATAGCCTTGTCTTGTTCCTGATTTTAGTGAATTGTTTTGAGTTTCTCTCAAATTAATTTGATGTTGGCTATGGGCTCACTGTAAACTGCCTTTGTTGTGTTTAAGTATGGCCCTTATGTTCCTAATCTCTCTAGGACTTTTGTCATGAAGGGGTATTGGAGTTCATCAAAGGCCTTTTCTGCATCTAATGAGATGACCATGTGGTTTTTTCTTTCAGTTTGCTTATATGGTGGATTATATTTACTGATTTTCATATATTGAACCATCACTGAATTTCTGGAATGGAGCCTACTTGATCATGGTGGACGGTCTTTTTGATGTGTTCTTGGATTTGGTTTCCAAGTATTTTATTGAGTATTTTTGTGTCTATTTTCATAAGGGATATTTGTCTGTAACTCTCTTTCTTTGTTGAGTCTTTATGTGGTTTGTGTATCAGGGTAACTATGGCCTCATAGAATGAATTGGACAATCTTCCTTCTGATTCTATTTTGTGAGGTAATTTAAGATGGGTTGGCGTTCTCTTCTTTGAAAGTCTGGTATAATTCTGCACTAATGCCATCTGGCCCCGAGTTTGTTTGTTTGATTGCTTCTATTTCACTAGGGGTTATAGGTCTATTTAAATTGTTTAACTGATCTTGACTTAATTTTGGTAAATGGTACCTATCAAGACAATTGTCCTTTTCTCTTAGGTTTTCCAATTTGGTGGAGTACAGGTTTCTAAAGTATGTCCTTATGATTCTTTGAATTTTCTTGGTGTCTGTTGTTATGTTCCCATTTTCATTTCTGATTTTGTTAATTTTGATATTCTCTCTCTGCCTTTTAGTTAGTTTGGATAAGGGTTTGTCTATCTTGTTGATTTTCTCAAAGAACCAACTCACTGTTTCACTGATTCTTTGTATTGTTCTCTTTGTTCCTATTTTGCTAGTTTCAGCCCTCGGTTTGGTCATTTCTTGCTATCTACTCCTCTTTGGGTGTGCTTACTTCTTTTCGTTCCAGAGCTTTCAGGAGTGCTATTAAGTTGCTACTATGAGCTCTCTGCAATTTCTTTATGAAGGCACTTAGTGCTCTGAATGTTCTTCTTAGCACCACTTTCATTGTGTCCACAAGTTGGTGTATGCTGTGGACTCATTTACATTGAATCTAAAAAGTCTTTCATTTTTTAATTTACTCTGTCTTGACCCCTTTTTCAAGCAGTAGAGAGTTGTTCAGTTTCCATGAGTTTGTAGGCTTTCTGTTGTTTTTGTTGTTATTGAAATCCAACTTTGATCCATGATGATCTGATAAGGTACAGGGGGTTATTCCAGTTTTCTTGTATCTATTGAGACTTGCTTTGTGACTGAGTATGTGTGAATTTTGGGGAAGTTCCAGAAGGTACAGAGAAGAAGGTATATTCTTTGTGTTTATGTGAAATGTTCTGTAAACATCTGTTAGGTCCTTTTGGTTTATAACATCTGTTAGCTCTAGTATTTCTCTGTGTTGTTTTTGTCTAGATGACCTGTCTATTGGTGACAGTGTGGTATTGAAGTCTCCCACTATCAGTGTGTGAGGGTCAACACGTGACTTAAACTGTAGCAGTGCTTCTTTTACAATGGTGGGTGCCCTTGTGTTTGTGGCATAGATGTAAAGAATTGGAATGTCCTTTTGGTGGATTTTTCCCTTGATGGGTATGTGGGGTCTTTCCCTATTTTTCTGATCAGTTTTGGTTTGAAGTCTATTTTATTAGGTATTACAATGGCTATGCCAGCTTGCTTTTTAGGTCCATTTGCTTAGAACATTTTTTCCACTACTTTACCCTGATGTAGTACATATATTTGATGTTGAGGTGTGTTTCTTGGATGCTAAAGAAAAGTGGATCCAGTTTTCACACCAATTCTCTTAGTGTGTGTGTTTTTATTGGGGACTATAGGTCATTGATATTGAGAGATATCAATGCCTAGTCATTGTTGATTTCTGTTACTTTGCTGTTGGTGTTTGTGGTAACAGTGGTGGTGGTGGTCATTGTGGGGTGTGTGTGTGTGTGTGTGTGTGTGTGTGTGTGTGTGTGTGTGTGTGTTTTCCTTCCTTGGGTTTTAGTGGGCTTGGATTATTTATTCACTTTGTTTTCATAGTTGTAGTTAACCTCATTAGGTTGAAATTTTCCTTCTAGCATACTCTGTGGGGATGGATTTGTAGATAAATACTGATAAAATTTGTTTCTTTTTTTTCAAGAAATATCTTACAGTGCCCATCTATGTTTTCTGAAAGTTTTCCTGGGTATAGTAGTCTTGGCTAGCATCTGTGTTCTTTTTATAGTCTGCAAGACATTTGTCCAGGCTCTTCTGGTTTTTAGAGTCTCCATTGAGAAGTCAAGTGTTATTCTAATTGGTCTGCCTTTATATGTTACTTAGCCTTTTTTCCTTGCAGCTTTTAATACCCTTTCTTTATTCTGTATGTTTAGAGTTTTGTTTTTATGTGCCAAGGGGACTTTCTTTTCTAGTCCAGCCTATTTGGTGCTCTGTACGCCTTCATAGGCATCTCCTTCTTTAGGTTAGGACAATTTTCTTCCATAATTTTGTTGAAAATGTTTTATGGGTCTTTGAGCTGGGTTTCTTCTCCTTCCTCTATTCCTAATATTCTTAGGATTGGTTTTTTAAATAGTATCCCAGATTTCCTGGATGTTCTATATTGGGAGATTTTTATATTTAACATTTTCTTTGACCAATGTATCCATCCATGTTTTCTATCATATCTTCAGTGCCTGAGATTATTCCTTCCATCTCTTACATGTAAGCTTGTAAGAAGCTTGCCTCTGTAGTTCATGTTTGAATTCCCAAGTGTTTCATTTCTGGCATTCCCTCAGCTTGAGTTTTCTTCATTGATTTCACTTATATCCTGAGGTCTTGAACAGTTTTATTTGTTTCCTTGCACTGTTTGTTTGTGTTTCCCTGGATTTCTTTAGGGGATTTTTTTTTCATTTCCTCTTTAACAGCCTCTGTCGTCTTCATACAAGCTGTTTTAAGGTCTTTAAGGTTTTGTTTCTGTTGGGTGAGTATTTTGTTCCTTGATTTCTGCTTCCTCCCTGGACTTCAGGAGAGTGTGGTGGCTGTGTGATGCCTGGTAAGAAATCTTCTATGGACCTGTTTTCCTGGCCTACTCAGCTGGTGTGTTCCCAATGGATGCATGCTGGTGTTGGAGGCTGAATAATGGAATAAGTTGGGGGAAGGAAAATTGGAAGAGAAGATATCTGCCATCCTTTGGGGATGGCGTCAGAGAGGAAAGGGAGACCACATCAGGTTTCCTGCTACAGAGTTGTAGATGAGACTGGGAATTGGATATGGAGGAATAAAAGAAATAGGGGGCAGTTAGAAGGGGAAGATCTGTGGGATCCACAGGGATGGGGCCATGGAAGGCTGCCACTGGTACTCTACTGCGTAGCTGGTGGTGAGACTAGGGGATTAGATCTAGGGGAAAAGAGAGAAGAAAAGATCTACAGTTAGCCTACCTGGTTTTCTATCAGGAGTACCTGTGGGTTAGCAACGGGTGTTTACTAGAGTTGGGAGCTGGGACAGAGGGACAAGTGAGTTGAGGGAAATTAGGAGGAGATAGTCTGAAGGACCCACAAGAGATGTGGGCCAACAGGGATCTTAAACTGAATTTTCAGTGCTTCACTGGAAATGGTAGGAATAGTATTATCATCATTATGTTGTAATGGTGTAATGTATACAGACACAAATACACAAGTCATGAAGAAGGACAGTGAGTTCCACGATAGACGAATCCAGATGCAGTTCTAACCAGTGTTTCAGGAGCACAGAGTAAAACAGAAAAGGGGAAACTAGAAGCAATAGCCAGAGAAATTAAACAGGAAACTATCAATGAAACAGCGAGCAAGCACAAATACGCCACCGATCGGGTCAAACATCAGTAGTCCAATGCACACATTAAAGACAGATTATCAGTGAATTTTTTAAATGCCCTAATATTTTGGTTATGAGAAATTCTCTTGAAGTTCAGTTATACAGGTAAATTTAAAGTAAAAAGATGAAAACATATGTCATGTGAAGATGAATAAAGATTTTTTTTAAAAAGGGCTAGATTAGATAAATTAGACCAGAGAAAAGAAAACTACTGCAGACGAAAGAGAAGTTTCATAATTACAGAAGGATTAATCTGTTAGGAAGACATCAATAGCCTAAGTGTGTGCAAACTGAATAAGAGTTTCAGGGTACACAAAGCAAAAAATTATAAGTTTGGAGGAGTGGATAAATCTACAGTTATACTTGGGACTTCAATGTCTCTTCCTAGGAAATGCTGCAGGGGCATATGGGA
>NW_026294573.1:145180117-145400472 GCF_007827085.1 Peromyscus californicus insignis
AAAGGAACAAGCTATTACATATGCACCAACATGGATGCAGGTTAGTTAACTGTGCTGAGTGTGAGGAAAAGTCAAGCATGAATGAGTTAATGACATTTATTTATACAATATTGCAAGAATGACAGCATTTTAGAAAGGACAGACAGATTAGTGATTGACAGACTCTGGGATGGAGAGAAGAGGTTAGAAAAGGACGAAGTATAGACTCTGTGACGGTTTGTGAATCTGTCCAGTGTGATCACCAGGGTGGTGAATGAGGTCCACTCATGTCAGATAAGGGTGTACTAAACAAAATATATACACATTCAAATGATGACAAGTGCGTGTGAGCCTGAAATTATGTCAATTAAAAATATTTCCCCTGAGAGATGACCTCCCCTACCCCTGTCATTACCTCAGGTAGGTGGGAGAGCTGGCCCTGAGGTCATTAGAGCTGGAGAGCTGTCCCTGTCCCACTCCAGCAGCAACACTCAGGAGAGCAGGCCCTGCCCCTTGCCTTGGCAGCACAATAGAGCTGACCCTGTTGACGGAGGTGTGGTTGAGCCAGCCCTGAAGTTTTGAGCATGGAAGAGCTGTCCATCCTAATCATCTGTCATGCGACAGAGTGAGTTGGGGAGAGATGCTCCCCCATCCCTTGCCTCTTACCACCTACAACAGACTAGTGAACTGACTCTCCCCCTTACCAGCAGCAACACTCAGGAAAGCAGAGCCTGCTCCTTGCCTGGGCAACACAGTAGAGCTGACCCTGTTGGTAGAGGCATGGGTGAGACAATCCTGAGGGTGTGAGAGTGGGATAGCTGGCCACATCCCCTCATCTACCATGTGATGGTGAGGGCAAAAGAATGATGCCCCCCACCATTGAGCCTGCCACCTAGGGAGTATGTGTGGGGCTTTTGTCCAACTTCCCTTTAGCTGTACCCACACAACTATGTATAAGCACAAGCAAGATACATTAAGAAACTCTACAAAATGTTGACAATTTTTGAATCAAATGCTAACTGTATTGTTGTGCTATCCTTTCAACTTTTCTATTTGCCTGGACATTTTATTAATAAAAAAGTTGGCAGGAACAAAACCTGCTGCCTCACTGGGGATTATATGATCTTTTCCATCCCTTCCCATCATGGTATTCAGACACTGAAGTTCAAATCTTGGCTCTGATATTTATTAGCTGTGTCCTCTGGGTCTTAGCTTTTCTCATGTATAAAGATGAAAGCTTTGGAAGAGCTCTAAAATTCTGTGTATCTTAAGGTCACCAGAGAAATTGATTTGAAATCTCTGGGTAACCCATTCACATTATGAACGGCCGTTGTGACAGTACATTTTTGCTTCCAATCTGTAGCTCTCAAACAGTAATTTAAGAGCTCCCATCTTCTCAACCCAAAAGGGGAAGAAGGGAGAAGGACAAGTAAGTGTTCTTCAAGTGCTTGGAAATCATTCTTCCCTCCCTGTTGCCTGCTTCTTTCCCAAGTCTGTTGTCCTCAGCCAATCACACCAACGTGCAGTATCACAATGCCATGTGCCAGTCTCATGTCTTTCCACTGGCCACAGTCAGCCATATTTTACTTTCCTCTGTATCTTTTCCAAAATGTGTGTCAGCTCTAAGCCTAGTTAATCCTAGTTAATTTACTTTGATTGCTCTGAACTGCCCATTGTAAGTTCTCCAGTCAGAAGTCCATATTTGTTTATGATTCCAGGAATGCTAATTTATTCTTTTCCAAAGCATGATAATGCAAACTTACATAAAAACAACTGTCTTTACCCATATAACAATAATACCAAATTCATGAATACTAAAGCTGCTGTGTGTGAAACAGTGGCACGGAATTTGTCCACGGCCCATGTGCATCCTTTCTGGTCTTTAACTCATCTCTTAATTGATTGTATCACCTAGTGCAGTGTAAACGCCATGCAAAGAGCTGTTGTCTTGCATGGTTTAGGGAACCATGACAAGGAAAGGACGGTGCACACTCAGTGCATGTGTTTCTTACTCTTTTGTGAACAGTTTCACTCTGCAATTGGCTGAGTGAAAGACATGAACTCTGTAGACAACCCTGGATTCAGTTTGCTAAGTTTATTTCATGCAACCTTAAAATTTTGTATTATTACAATTAAAAATGCAAGCCCTTTTAACTTATGTTCATCCTTAGAGGCATACCATATTTATAGGTTGACATTTCCCCAAATTATGTTTTTGGTACAAAAAACCAATTCCTAAGTTTTGCTTTAAAAAATGCTTTTTATTTTCTGACCATTGCTTACTGTGAAAGATGAAATCATCATCATTTGAAGGCCTAAGTTACACACGACAGTGTCTTCTTATAAAGTGAGTTTACCACCTATGATAAAGTTCAGAGATTGTAAATGTGGTACCTGTTAAAGAACTAAAGGAAAAAAGAATTTGTTTCCACGACACCAACAAAAAGGGGTCTGTCTGCTTAGTGATACCACTAAAAGACTGCAAAAATGGATGGATGAAAGAACTGTGGATGCAGGCAAGCATCCCTCCCTTGAGCCAGGAGGAAGGTCTGTAGCTTACTAGATACATACAATTATCCTGTGGTAAATTGGTTCTTTCATCCCAGCTCAGTGTTCTGCCTAGACCAGCAGTGACAAACTGGTGACCTGTGGTCCTAGGTGCTGTGTTTAGTCATATGTGCCAACTGGCCCTTTAAGACTTGTCAGTGGCCGAGTCCTGTTTCTGGAACTAAATGTCCTCTGGTCTTCTAGTTTGCTGAATGCTACCTATGGGCCTGCACCAAACCTTGGGAAGGGCATGCATCTCAGCCTCTGAGACACCTGGACATGCTGCAGAGCCATTATGGACAGGCCTCAGGGAGCCGCAAGGGGACAGTCACTGTTCATTGAGATCTAGAGGGAATAATGGGAATCCAGGTCCTTCTCTAGAAGAGGAATCTTTCTCACTTGCTACTGCCGTCAGAGTGGGGTGTGCTGTGGGCAGGAGAAGAGAAGAGGCTTATTATTCAGAACCAAAAGGTAAATCGCAGTTATCTTGTGACTTGGGTGATTCTGGAAGTCCTCATTCTTAGCTCCCACTGGGAAAAGCACCTCAGAGTCAGAGATAGACACATGTAAGAAACCTGGTTAAACAAACATTTGTTTGCATGCATTTAAAACAGAAATACAAATCCGTCTATCACACGATGCACAATTCTCATTCCTGTACATTTTTATTCTAGTGAGATGGAAGAACAGTGCATCTGAGAGATGGAGGTTAGCAGGCAACCAAGAGAGACAAACTTATAATGTCAGTGTGGTCTAGCTGGACCCTGCTTACTCCTGGACTTCAGAGATAAAGACTGCTGCGAGCACGCCGGGCGGTGGTGGCGCACGCCTTTAGTCCCAGCACTCGGGAGGCAGAGCCAGGCGGATCTCTGTGAGTTCGAGGCCAGCCTGGGCTACCAAGTGAGTTCCAGGAGAGGCGCAAAGCTACACAGAGAAACCCTGTCTCGAAAAAAACAAAAAAAAAAAAAAAAGAGTGCTGGGAGCATGTGGCTGCAAACTGCTTAGGGGTGTAGGACACATTTGGATAGTGATGACCGGAGGTGGAGACTCACATTCTACCCATGAGATTGCTGGTGCACAGAGGTACAGTGTAATTCCTCATGGGCATCCTCTCTGCACTTGGGTGCTCGTATGTTCACTCTGATGGGTGCTTGTGAGTGTGAATGAAATGGGGTATGTGGAACATGGGGTACATGGGTACATGGTACCTGGTACATACCAGCTAATCACCATATAGCATCCTTGATTCTTTCTTCTAAGACCAGCTAAATGGAATTTACTCAGGATAAAGGTATATCTTGTGTTTGCATAACCACCACCATTTCTGGTCTAATCTGGGGCCTTACACACTGAAAGAAAATGCCCTATGTATGATGTTTCAAAATTAGCCCAGAGGACAGCAAAGAAATCTCTTCTTTTTGGTAGTTTTGAATTAGGTGGAAATAAGAATCATATGTATAGTCTCTCCAAGGTATCTAGTGTGGAACACAAAAGCTCTTCCAATGATTCTTAGAAAATCTATGACTTTTTTTCTTAAATACTAAATAGCAAATGCTATTGTTGGATTTTTTTAAGACCCTTATTTTGGATTCTAATGACGTTAGACGAATGAGTTAGCAAAGAATCTAGAGATTAGTAGATGTAATATGTCTGTTCAATGAGTGAGGAATAGCAAAGGAAAGGTTTGGCCTGTGTGATAGTGCCCTAGCCCTTTATTTCACCCACATAATCCCAAGCTACCGTAGTCAATCAAATTACTCCAAGTATGTTGTCAGAGCCTCACAGAGACTTAACCCTTTCCTGCCCCAGAGATTGATTTAACTGGTGACCTTGAATCTAGACAAAGCTCATTAGCCCAAGCAGATGCAGCAAGTCTTCCCTGGTGTCAGTCCCTGGAGAAATCTCTTCAGGGATAAGCATGGCAGACAGAATAATCCAGTCTACTGTTCACAGCCTGTGCAGGATGCCTTGATGTTATCCACTAGAAAGAGAACTCCTCTGCCTCCAGGCCAAGTTTCCCATTTAGGGATATTTATTTGCATGGTTCTTGCCAGGAACTTGTTTATTTGATATTCATATATTGTACTCTAAAAGAAAAATTACTCACCAGACGCTTGGTAAGTGTGGAAAAAACACCGTGGAAGACTACTGCAGTAGGGGTGATTATAATTGGAGAGAAAGATTGAATTTGACCTTGAAAGCAGCAAGGACAAGTGGGGGTTTGTACTCAGCAGTATGCTGAGGGAGTAGGTGAAAAAGTACTACAGGGAACTTGGTTAGGGGTTCAAGGATGAAGCCAAGGAGAAGAGGAATCTGATTAGCTATCAACAGTGGAACATTCTCAGTAAATGGCTTTTCAGAATTCTTCATAAAAATTGGGAAAGCTTCCTCAAGAAAGTGAAAGTTGCTCAAGACTTAAAATGTGATGAGTCGGTTCCACAAAAAGAAGAATGTTCTAAATGGGTTGGAAGAACGAGAAGAAATGGTCTTGATTCCACACATTGTTCAACCTCGCCTTTCAGTTACTAGTTCTTCCCTGAATTTTTCTCTAAGTCTCAGGCATACTGGACACGAGAGCTGCAATCCTTTTTCCAACTGTGCAATGAATTCTTCTCACAGTTTCATTGAACTTATCTGGAAATGGACTTCATCGCGTTGTCTAAGATAACAGTTTGCTAACATATGGGATTTTTTTCTGGATTTATTGCACTTTGAAGGTTATTATTCATTACTGGCCTAAACCAAAGAAACACTGGTAGTATTCTCCAGTGTTATGAAAATCATCGATGCTCTTTCTCTCTGTGCTCACAGTAACTGATGGACTCTAAATGGGGAGGGGTGAGTCCAACTCCTTTTAAGAGTCACTGTTGTTACAAATTTTCAACTGTCTCATCCTATTTTAATTGCAAATCTGTTCTGTAAGAACCAGTCTTAGTCATGATCCTCAGTCCCTCAGTACTTTCCCTGGCACTTGAGATTCCTATGGTCAGCAGTTCCTTACAGTATTTACATGTTGTCTCAGGATGCAGAGAATTATACAGGGGTAAGTGCAATCAATGACTCCTGGATGCAGAGGAGGAAACAGAAAGGTCTAGCCTTCTCTTCTGAGAATGTGCTGTAAACAGAATTAGGAAAATCATCCCTGTGGTTTGATTAACAGAAATGAAACAGGCAATGACTCATCAATTTTAGCATTCAAGGAATAAAGCAGGAAAGAAAATTTGAGATCGAATTTTCCAGAGGCAGAGGATCAAACTTTTTCCTTTTGGATACTAAACTAATTATTTTCTGAAGCAGGTCCTATTTTTGAGTGTTTTCCAGTTATCTTTCTCTATGATTTCGTTAAGTATAGGCACCCAATTCCTTCTATGTCAAAAGATGCATTTTCTCTTTTTGTGAGAATTTAAGATGTATTTATATGAACAAGCAATGCACTTCCCAAATTCCGTTTTGCTATTTAGAGTGTGGAATATTTGGGAACTACTTTGACAATAAGATAAATGTTGCCGATGTCTTACAATGTCTCCTGCAGTGTAATGGGAGCAATAAATAATAACTGCTGGCTCTAGTTGCTTAGAGAATTGCCAAGTGATAATCTGTGGTGTAATTAAATGAAAGAAACCAATGTTGTCTTTAACCACTCCTATAAAATAATTCCCCAGAGAGGCATCAACGCTTCCATGGGGAAAGTTACCTGGTGAGACAAAATAAACTGATCCCACACCTAAAATAAAAAGCACTGACCGCCATCTCCTTTATTCTTATTGTTTGTTTCCTGTTGTTGATTGTAGCCAGAAGTTTCTTAGTCTCGCCTGGCCCTGTGATCCCACAACTGCTTATAAAGTAATCACTCAGAGGGTTATATTAATTACAAATTTTGTGGCCTTATGGCTTCAGCTTCTTGCTAGCTAGCTCTTTCATCTTAAATTAAACCCATTCCTATTAATCTGTATGTTGCCATGTGACTGTGGCATTACCGGTCTGCTGGCGTCTTGTTGCTCCTTTGGCAACTGCTCCAGTCTCTCTCGACTCCACCCTTCTTCTCTCTGTATCTCTGCTTGGATCTCCTGCCTGACTATTAGCTTTCTTGCCATAGGTCAAAACAGCTTTATTTATTATCTAATGGGAGCCACATATATTCACAGCATACAGAAAGACATTCCACAGCACTTCCCCTCTTCTGTCTAATCAAAAAGGAAAATTTTAACTTTAACATAGTAAAATTATATATAACAAAACAGTTATCAAGCAAGAATTACAGTTACAATATCTAGACTATTTGTATTTGGCAAAATTAAAGAAAATATTCTATCATCTATTCTATTTTTGTGAGCCTAAAGATTTATATCTAATTTATCTTTTATTGTGACTAAGGAAAATTATATCTAGTCTTCAACTGCATCAAAGACCCCCAGAAGGATATAAAATTATCTGAGTAAACAGGAAGTGCATTGCAAGCAACTTCCATAATTCTAGAAATGACAGAGACATCTGGCTGTTTGGACAGTCATCCAAAGTTCCTCTGTAACTCTGGAACATCTATCTTTAGCCCATAGGTCTAGAATCTCTGGCATAGCTTTCAGTGATGCAGGAAATTTTAAGGACTGTTCCACCCATTCTGGAAGAGTTCATCAGTAGCTTCTCCCCATGTCCTGTAGAATATCTGACAGTTTCTTCTGTGAAGCAGGAACCTGAAGGACCATCTCACCTTGCAAAGTTCAGTGGTCACTTTCCTATGGGTCCTGCATGTCCAGTTTATATAGCATCCTGTCAAGCAGTCAAGGCAAGGACACATTTTCTCCCAATGGCTAACTTCTGCCACAAAGAAAGCAAACTCCATAATGAGTTTCTTTAATGCCCATCATCCTCTTTGAAGTAATTGGTGCTGCCAGGAGCAGATGTGTCTTACTGTCCAGAAAAATCTAAGTTCTTAAAACATTTTAAATGCCATATTCTGTAGGTCTTTGAACTATTTGAAGACTACCTATCTATCTGAAATATATCTCTGTATATCTAGAAAACCTTATTGACATGACCATAAATTTGACTGTTATATATGACTATTAATTTGCATTTTTAATTATATATTACATTTTTAAATGAGCTGCATAGCACAATACCCTAAACAAGAGTAGAAATATATTAAATAGTATAACAAAATTAACTTTAAATTTGTATCAATAAGCAAAAATCCACATCAATGTAAAACATTTCAAACAAGTTGTTGCTCTTTAAAAGTAGATTTAGTAATCTACCTTTTCATCCTATCATATCTATATCCCCTTTTCTTCTTTAGAAAGAGATTGCATTTATAATCAACCAGCTTTAAATAAAAATAAACATTCATAAACAATATTTTGGGAACTTGTACATAGCGTCCCATACTACTTCCTGCTGATTGAGGGTGCTGGCAATCTTATGCGGATCCTGATAAAATTAAGAATTATGGTCAAGTCCTGACTGGAGTATTCTGTGAGGCTACATTGTCTCAGCCAGTTGCTTTGAAGCTGTTTTGGATGTTGGGTCATCTGAGCCATGGTATTATCACAGACCTTTCAGGGGATCTTAGTTGATCAAACCGTATTAGCTTGGAAACAATCCACAGGTTCTCATCTTCTGTGGAAACAAAAGCAGAACCTCTTTTCCAAAGCAATGTATTCTTAGACACAAATTTTGAAGTCAAGATACCTTTAAAAATATATATATATTGGTTTAACCTAGTAGCCCCTACAATCAAATGTCTTTCTGCAGTTAAAAATCCCAAAGACAACATAATCTCTGTGTAGTTTCCACTTTACGTGGCTTATTATATTGTATATATTATTTTACTTTTTTAAGAGTTTATTTTATTTTTATAACTATATCCTTTATCTTCTCTCTCTCAAGCCTATATACCTTTTTACACACATTGTAAACCATTTAGAGGTTTATTCTATCTGAATCTGTCTTCTTGTGTATCTATAATCCTTTCCTGGCCAGGAGAGACTTTAAACTGCTAAGCTGCACAGCAACTTTGGCTGTTGACTCTGACCCATTCCAACATGGCACAGATACTATAAGTCACACTTACCTCCCCAATTCTGGAAAGCAATATTAAGTAGTATGCCTCTGTGTGTGTGTGTGTGTGTGTGTGTGTGTGTGTGTGTGTGTATGTGTGTGTTTTGTTTTGTTTTGTTGCTGTTTTGGTTTTTTTTGAGATAGGGTTTCTTTTTTTTTTTTTTTTTTTTTTTCGAGACAGGGTTTCTCTGTGTAGCTTTGCGCCTTTCCTGGAACTCACTTGGTAGCCCAGGCTGGCCTCGAACTCACAACGATCCGCCTGCCTCTGCCTCCCAAGTGCTGGGATTAAAGGCGTGCGCCACCACCGCCCAGCGAGATAGGGTTTCTTTGTGTAGCTTTGGTGCCTTTCCTGGAACTTACTCTGTAGCCCATGCTGGCTTCAAACTCATAGAGATCTGTCTGCCTCTGTCTCCTGAGTGCTGGGATTAAAGACAGGTGCCATCATTGCCTGGTGTACACCTGTGTTTTTAAGCCCCTGCCTATGCTCCCAAGCCTGCAGGCAGTAGCTGGGAGAAGCCTCTTTGTATTGCAGCCCAGCTTGTCAGAAACCATGGGAGTCTGGCATGTTGTGTTGAAGCCTACTGCAGGCAGGGGACAAGTTTCTGTACCACGGGCCACCATGAGCAACATGAACTAGGAAGGTGCTCTTAGCTACATTTATAATCTCTTTAAGGTTTTAGGTGGAAACTGGGCACCAATTGAATGAATTTTTTTGCCCTATGTACATTATTTTATGTTAGAATTTTGATATCAAACACTCTCTCTCTCTCTCTCTCTCTCTCTCTCTCTCTCTCTCTCTCTCTCCCTTCCACAGTTAGGTAAAAGGAAATGATGAGATTATGTTCTTACTGGGGAACAGAAAGTAGGGTCACAAGAACTCCCAACTCACTGGCTTATGAGACAATTACAGAGAACCCATGTGGTAGAAGAGGAGTAGAAGAAGAAACCTCATCCTTCAAGATACCTACTGACATCCTCCACATATGCAACCCTCTCACACACAATAAAATAAACTGACAAACAAACAAGTGTAAATTTAAAAAATTAAATTGCCATTCTTATTCTTCATAACATGTGTGGCTCAGCTGGGTGTAGTGGGTACCTACAGTTCCTTTTGGTGATAAAGCTAAGATTTCCGTATCTCTATCTTAATGTAAAAGGGCAGATCATTTATGTCTGTGTCTGCCAACTAACTCTAATAGTCACAGCACTCTGGGTTCTACCCGTTTACCGTTTTTACAATTAAAAATAGCTTTAACTTTTGAAGTGATGGAGTTTACAGGAGACTTTTTTCCCTCCGGGCTATGAAAGCACTTATACTCTGGTTTCAGGGGATAATCAAGCCATGGGTGACAGGGGTTATTTGTGAAATATTAAGCAGTAGAAATGATCTAGACAAAGGATTCTTCCCATCAGACTTTCTTCCTGGTGCCTTACCCATGAAAACAGTGTACTCAGAGATCAGCATCTCCCTGAGTGTGAGAGGTGTAAGGGTCACACCAGCCTTGAATCCCTCAATTTCTAAGATCCAATTGAGGTGTCCTGAAGAAGATGCAGTCATTGAAGAGTGACAGCAGTTAGAAATCAGCAGCTTACAAACAAATTGTATTCCCATAAATGAAGATTGTGAAGCTAGCCTTGTGATGTAAATAATGCACTGTGGCTTCTCCTTGCTGTCTCTCATGAATTTAATTGATTGCTGCTGATTCCAAGGCTTGTGATTAGGAAGATCAGATTTCATCTATCTATGTATCTATTCATTTATTTATTTTGACTTTTTTGAGACAGGGTTTCTTTGTGTAGCTCCAGCTATTCTGGAACTACTTCTGTAGACAAGGCTGGCCTCAAACTCACAGAAATCCATCTGTCTCTGTCTCCTGAGTGCTGAGATTAAAGAAGGGTGCCACCACTGCCCATCAGTAAAATTAATTTTATTTATGTATATGTGTGTGCACCACATGTGTGCAAGTGCCTGCCAAGGCCAACCAGAGGTCTTTGGATCCCTTGGAACTGAAGTTACAGGAAGTTGTAAGCCACCTGCTAAGGGTGCTGGGAAATGAACTGGGTCCTCAGGAAGAGCTATAAGTGCTTCTAACTCCTGAGCCATTTTTCCAGCCCCAAGGCTAAATTGATGGGTGATGTCATTCTGTATGCTGTGAATGTGTTGCTCTGATTGGTTGATAAATGAAACGCTGATTGGCCAGTAGTCAGGCAGGAAGTATAGGCAGGGTAAGGATATGAGGAGAATTCTGGGAAGAGGAAGGGCGGAGTAAGGAATCGCCAGCCAGACACAGAGGAAGCAAGATGTGAAGGCAGAACTGAGAGGAGGTACCAAGCCATGTGGCTAAACATAGATAAGAATTATGAGTTAGTTTAAAAATAAGAGCTAGTCAGAAATAAGCTTGAGCTAATGGCCATATGGTTCATAAACAATATAAGCCTCTGTATGTTTACTTGGGCCTGAGCAGCTGCAGGACAAGCAGGTGAGAGAGATTTTTCCTGACCGTGGGCCACACAGGACACAGGAAAACTTTCAGCTACACTAGATTTTTTTAAAAAGAGAAATGATAAGCTAATTTTGTAAACTTTAATCAGATGATGGAGTTTCTAAGTTCAGTCTCTCCTTATCCTTATGGTGGGAATTACTCAGTTTGGAGGGTTCAGATTTTCAGTTATAGACAGCTAATTTTAGAACCTGGGTTCCCCTTGGATTTTTAGATCTTGTGATTCTTCCAGAATATATTGATCTCTTTATTAAGCACAAAATTTTGGAGTTTTGTTGTCAGTAGGCATTGTTCTGAACTAATTAAAATTATGAGCTATGGTATATTCTCATCTCATTTGGTTGTGTCTTCCATGACAGTCTGCGCTTTATTTTCAGAGTTGGTTACTTTGAAAAGCTATTTTCTGGTTGCAAGTGACTGTAGAGTATCACCGAGAGGGAAGAGGTTCCAAGTGTAGAGTCATTCAAAGCACTGCGGCACCATCAGAGAGATGTTTTCCTCACATGCCTTCTCACATAAAGTTCTTAACATGAAAGTGATTTTATGGTTCTGAGTCAGATCAACTCAGGAAAAGGAATATCCATTTCAAGGAGTGACTGGTACATTGTCGTAAACACAGTTCAAAACCTGTAAAGGCACACTGAATTCTACCAGTGCCCACATGAGAAAGAGATGGTAATGTTTGTGACCCTGACCTGGTGGATATGATATTAGCTGTATATCTAATGCTAATCAAAGTCTTGTGGAATATCAGTACATAAGCATATCAACCTAAAGTTGGTGTGTGTGGGGAGGTGAAGGGTGAGCAAGCTCTCCACTGTGAAATTACCCAGTCATTGTACAGAAAGGCTGGGGAACTTGGAGAATGGCCATGTGCTTTTGGATAATGAATGTAGGAAAGCCTTAGTTTGAGAAGCTCTAGTTGGAGACAGAGATGCCAGAACAGAAGAACTAAAAACAGTGCTTATTTAACTATATTAAGTGCTCATTTGCATTCTTGACATCCTTCCTAATCCTTACTTTTCTGATACTCCTCAGTCAAGGGAGTTACCAAAATAGACAAGCATGAAATTAATTTTCCATTCTTGTTCAGTAATGGATAGAATGCTCACTTCCATTGAAGTTTATTTTTATTTTTATTTTTTTATTTCCCTGCTCAATAAAGATTGCTGAGTGAGGTAACCCCCATCCTCAGTTTCATTTCAAGTGTCATTAGGGGATCTTTGGGGGACTAGTTCTTTCTCGTTAAACAAAATGCTATGTCATACCAGCCTTTCTGTCTGTAAATGTACACCAAGCATTCATTATTAACTGTTCTATAGTATTGTTTCCTCACTGACTTCATTCACCCACACACAAACCTTATGCACATGCAAGAATGGCCTTTACTTAAATCAAATCCAAGCCAAGGGAGGTGGCACATGCATGTAGTCTTGGCTACTCGAGAGACTGAGATGAGAGGGTCACCTGAATGCAAGGGTTTGGGAACGACCAACTAAGAACAACAACAACAAACAAAAACAAAACCTCATAAAAAAGAAAGCAGCAAATGCAAATGCAAACCTGAAAGACTTCATGTCTTGCATCCATGGCACTCAGTAGTGTATCACTCTCCATTCATCTGACCCTGGGTGGGAAAAGCACTAGAAGACACACAGTGGGCATTGGTCATAAGCATGGAAGGCACTGAATTATGCGAAGACACACAGTGGGCATCGGTCATAAGCATGGAAGGCACTGAATTATGAGAACACACCTGCCAGTGAGTTCAGAGTGGGCTTGGTCTGTTTTCAGTGTCTCAAAATATGTGGGGATGTTGCTTGACTTGTCTTCGCTCCTTCCATCACTAGCAATCATTTATTGAGCTTCTACTATGTGAGAGAGATGGTGATTGCCTAAGATTAAGAGGGAAATATACAAGGCTCCCAACTCGGCTAGAGCTCACAGAGTAGCCTAGAGAGGCAGACATACTTATTGTGCAAGAAGGACAATAAATAGTCTCACCTGAAGACACATTGCCTGCTTACGGCGGCTTTCATTCATCTGACAGGAATGTTAACACTAACAGTAACATAGTGTACTGCAGCCATTCTGACTCACTTCCTACCTCCTGGAGATCCACAATGTTTTTCTCTGTATAGGGAGTCCTGGGGACTGTCCCTCCGGTTTCTTACATCTACCATTTCCTTCTATTCTTATCTTTTGTATGGCAGCCACTTCCCTCTAACTAGGCTTGCTTCTAGACCCTGCTCCTACTCAAGTCCCAGCTGAACATCTGGATCTTTCCGGGTCCAGCTGCTATCATTGCCTTTCTCATCATGTACTCATGAGCTGTCCCAACAGGCAGAATGAAGGTGGACCACAACAATTTTCTGACTCATTTTTATAATTGTTTCACTGGCCCCATACCATGGGACCGTGCCCTCCTTCCAAACACGGAGTGATGTTTTCAGTTTATACTTGTTTACGTGTCCCTTTCTGTTCTTTGCTTTTCAATTCTGGTGTCTAAATGTTGTTTTAACTTCAGCACAGTGGCTGTGCCTTATTTTAGCCAGCAACTGTAGCTCCTCAGTTACTGGCCTGCTAGCAGCTGCCTGGAGAGAATTGTGCTCTTGCAGGCACTGGCCCTACTGCTGCCACTAAAGGTACCTATAACTACATCTCTATTCTACTAACTATGATTAAGATTCGAGATGCAAAGGCTGAGGTGAAAACCTGTGAGCTCAGAGGCTGAGTAGCAGCTAGCTAATCCACTCTCCTTGCTGGCATCCAGGGATGACCCATGCTTCTGCTTTGCCAAACCAAAGAACTTGCACCACTCCAAACCCCACCCTACTACTTCCTCTCTCTCTCTCTCTCTCTCTCTCTCTCTCTCTCTCTCTCTCTCTCTCTCTCTCTCTCTCTCTCTCTCTCTCTCTCTCTCTCTCTCTCTCTCGTCGCGCGCGCGCATGCGCGCTGAGGCTCTATTATTACTTTCTGCCAACTAGTTACTAATGTGGCCTCCTGTCCCAAGGTTAATTTTATTTAATTAACACAAATGCAAACTTGGGGTTCACAGTGTGATCGAATATCTTGCAACATCTAAACCTTCCTGTTCCTCATGGAACAGTTAAAGGTTTTCTGAAAACTCCCAGACTGAAGTGAGCTCTTCTTTTTATAGACCCCAAGCAGATTGCAAACCCCTAGTACTTTCTGTCTGATTCTGTACTTCTTCATGCAAAAGTAAAAGCCATCATGAGCATTAGCGTCTTCTGTGTATGATTCTGAGGCAGTCACTTCATGCTGGCTTCACGTGTTTTGTCTCACTTTATCAGTAATAGGGAGTTGGCTGCCATGATCTTTCCTCAGAGATGAAGCTAAGTCAGAGAGAGACTTACCAAGCCTAGGAGGAGTACCCAGGGCTTGAATCTAATCTTCTGAACTCCAAACATACTTTTGTGACCTTGTCACCCTCCATGCCCATTTATTGAACATCTCCCTATCGGTTTCCATGTATTAGACAAAACAGAAGAACACTCCTTTAATCCCTTACATCATCCACAAAATAGATCTTCACTACATCTTTGAACAGAGGCTTCCTGATCCCTTATACAGTTTTAGGTTTTCCAGTCTTATCTCAGATTGCTCTGTTTGGGCATTCTTGGTCTTATGGAGGTCTTTTGCTTGTATGTTATGATTTCCTATTTTGTGTTTTTATGGGTTTGTTTTTTGTTTGTTGTGCGTGTGTATGCATCTTTCTTCTTTTTAAAAAACACTCTGGTTTGTTTGTAGTTTTTGTTTGCCTGTTTGTTTCCTAAAGAGAGAGAGAAAGAAAGGGCATGGAGTTGGGTGAGTGGGAAGGTGGGGAGGACTTGGGAGCAATTCAGGGAAAGGAAACGATGATCAGAATGTATTATATGAAAAAGGGTTTTTATTTAAAAGAAAAAAAGAAAGAAAGAAAGAGAATACATTGACTAACCATGAATTGGACTATTGAATCAGAGGACCCATGTGCTCGCTAATCGTGCACTGGACTGATGGTTGAAGTAAGTGGGCAAACACACTGAGTGACTTAATATGCACTTCCTTCTCTGAAATTCTAGGAAGGTTTGGAAGACTGGGACCAAATGTGATGAAATATTGGGTTTTTTTTAATTCAACTTATTCTTTGTTTAAACCAAAAAAGAATTAACCATAAGTGAAATTATTGTGCACTTAAGTGTACACACACACACACACACACACACACACACACACACACACACACTACACTATTTGTGTTCTTGTTCTGTAAACAAAATCAAAGAGACCACCAGTGACTTTTCTTGTCATGCCTAGGAAACATTGTCTAGATAGAGGCAGTCTGGTCCTCTCGGTCTTGCCTTCCTCTAACATTCTTTGAGTTTTAGGTGTAGATGTACTTGCTGAAGGTAGGCACCCCATGGTCACTCACTATTTGCATTGACATATTTTTATTATTTTGAAAGTTCACACATACTATATATATTTTAATCATATTCATTCTCAGAACCTCCCTTTAACTTCTCCCAGATACACTACTATCTCTCCACCTTCCAATTTCATGTCTTTTTTAAACTCAATGACCCATCAACTCCAATTAGTGTTGTTCATATTTTTCTTGGTGTGGGGCAAACCACACACTTCAGGAAAACTGACTCTCCCCCAGAAACCATCAAGTACCCATAGCTCCTTAGAGCTGGAAGTTCATGAACCCTTCTTCCTGCTCTATCCTAGAATGTTGACTGGCTTGGTCTTGTGTGAGTTTTGTACAGGCAACCTCAGGTGCTATGAGCTGGTGAGTGAAGTGGTCCTGTAATATCCAGAAGACACTGCTTTGCTTTGGTCCTCCATGATCTCTGGACTTTATAATCTTTCCACCTCCTTTTCTTCTGTGGTCCTCGAGCCTTGGGGAGGGGTGTGATGTAGATGTTACATTTTTGACTAAGTACCCCATGGTCACTTATTCCTTGCACTTTGACCAGTTATGAGTTTCTGTGTTAACCTCCATCCACTGCACAAAGAAGCTTCCTTGATGAGATCTGAGAGCTGTACTGGCTTAGGACTGGTCCACCCTTCAGTTCACAGCAGCCCTCATTATCTGCATTTCCCCACCACCACCCATCATGGCTCTCTGTAGTAGCCTGTGTCTGCTACAAAAAGAAGCTTCTTTAATGAGGGCTGAGAGCTACAGGGTCACCACATTCATGAATTCACAGTGGCTTTGGTTGCCTGCATAAGACCTGCCCAAAATCAAGCCAGCCAGCATTTTTTAATAGAATGGGATGGGTTACATCTGTGAGTATAAGTGTAAGTGTTTAGAATACATTTAGAATGTTATTGGTTTAGGAAAATGGTTGTAGTAGGTTCTCCTCTAAGGTCTATGACCCCTCCAGCCATAGATAGTTGTCTGGGTTTACAATACCTGCCATAAATTCGCTCACATCTAATTGGCCTTAAGTCCAGTTAGACACATGTTGTATAATAATAGTACCTACCACTACTGTATGATTAAGGATATCTTGCCAAGCTGGTCATTGCTGTAGTTCACAGGCTTTAAAGATGGGTGTGATTATCAGTTGCTTTCCCATCTTGGCAGCTTGCACAGAACCTTCCAGGACCACAGGAGCTAGTCTTCATGGAGGGGCTTCTAGGTCAGTTACAGTTTGAGTCCTCCGAATTCTGTGTCCAGAGTATTCAGTATCTTCAGCAATACAGCCTCACCTCCACCCTCTGGGAGGCAAGCAAGGACAACAGTAATGCCTATATGTTGTTGCAGGAGTCTCTTGGACACTTCCCCAACATTGACCAACCATTTAAAAAGAGGCTCCTCATGCCAGGTGCTAGGGGTTTTGTCAGATATGTGTTTTTACATAAGCTTATAAAATGTTTCCCTATGGACTTTTCAAATATCCTTTATGTTATTTATCATAGCTTCCTTTCGTCTGGACTGCACCCCCTCCTCTCCAGTGACAGCCCCCTCCCATTTCCTTTCCATCTTCATAATTCCTGTACTGCCTCTTGTATCTGCACTATTTCAAAACCAGGGCCCTGTTACCAGATTAGATTGTGTTCTGTCTTCAGAAAACAGTGGTTGGGTTGTGGCAAAGGACTGCACTCATGCTTCACACAGACAACTTCAGCACTGACTAATTCTTTTCCTAAACCACACACATGCTACATCAGACTTCTGTAATCTGAATTGAACCTCAAATTAAGAAAGTGGATCGAACACTAGCCTGTCTCTTTTCTCCAACTCCACATTCTGGAGCTTGGCACTGTGTTCTATAAGATGCTCCACAGTATTCAAGACATGATTCCACCTGAGACTGTGGCAGTGAAGGCCAGGTTTCTCATACTGCAATTACTCATAACAACAAGCAATGAATTATTCTGGTGTTACGAGGAATCTTATCCTTATGCTAACACAAATTCAAAAGTTTTGTATACTTACCAAAATAATATGAAACTAAAAGAAATGAAATTTATTTGTAAAGTTTTCTTTGTTTCCGTGGTGTGCCCCCCCCTCACTTCCTCCTTACTTCTCCCCTTCCTCTCTGTATCCTTTTGAGAGACCATCCTATCAGATTGTGGGGCAGAAGCTAGGATTCTGCCTTCTGTTCTCGTCTCTTCTTCAGGCAAGTTTGAGTTTCTTACTAAAATTTAAGAGAGTAAATTTAAGATTAAACTTCTGTTCATATTAACCCTGCTACAGGGAAGCCAAATTGTTTTGTTAGCAACCTTCTCAACACTAATGTTTTTAGAACTCAAACGTTTTTACTTTTCACTGTCACACTGAAGAGTAAGGATGAATAGGTCTGGGAAGACAATAACACATGGATCAATGATGTTGTCAAATCACATAGGAATTGTTAAAACCTCCTTAAGAGAGTGTGTCACCCAAACTCCAGACCATTTCCCAAAGACTTTTGGACCTAAGAGAGGAAGAAACAGGTTCACTTGAGTTTTGCATACTTCCCATTGTTTCCACACTGAAACATGGTGACCAGGAAGGGTATCCCCACACCTCATCAGTACAGATGCTTTCCCATTCAAAAATATCTATTGCACATTTTTCCTTGCCAAATGCTTTCACAAAAAAGAAGCTTCCCCATGAGGAAGCAAGAAGCTGCCTCTTGCTGAACATCATTCTCTGTGGGTGTTTGCATGTGTGAGAAGTGATAGAGGCACATCCCTAGAGTCCAGTCCAATTTGCCATCATATCAAACAGGGCTCATGTTGGCCTGGAGACCAAATCAGAGGAGCTCCATTGAGTACATTCTCTCTTGGTTTTCTGAGGCATCACTGTCAGTTAGGATAGTGGTTAATCTGAAGGGAATCTTAAATGGAATGACAAAATATGGAAGAGTGCATAAATAAATGGTTCTAGAACTGTGTCTAAGACATAGGTACCTGGATAAAAAAAACCATGTTTGACATTACTCAGCGGTTTATTGTGACCTTTAAAATTCTTAAGGAAAACGTTCATAGACATTCAGTCATTTTATTCAGTAAGTATTAAAATTTACAAGAGAGCTTTAATTCCAAATATTAATGACTTCTTGCTGCAACAGAAAAATTACTGCAGGAATATGCACTGTTGTTGTAGAACTGGCTGAGAAGTTCTTTCCCATTCTTCCTGAGAACAAGGATTATTTACAATCCCATTATGCCTCTATATGGTCATCTGCTCACATATGACCTCTTTTTCTTATTTGAGTCAAGCCTTGGGAGCAAAGTCTTAGAATCTCCTACAATGTCAGGACAAACGAGTCAGTTCTTGCAAGCTCAACATCTTCTAACTGGTAACCGCTATTTTACACTATTTCATCCCTCACTTGTGGTACATTTTAAAGTCTTAAATGGTGATGGTAAGCAACAATAAAACTATAAACACAACAAAAGAACCTTAAAATGAGCTGTATTCATAATCTCTAGGTGGTCTCAGTATGATGATGAAGTACCATTAAAAACCCACTGCTGAGTTCTAGTTAATTGAAATCCTTATGGGGAAATTTCAAAGGTTTCCCCTTTTAGGATAATTCCTCACATTGCACTGGCAATTTACAGTTCACATGATGCTTTCATATGAGGTTAAAAATTTCACACTAAACTCTGACAATTCAAAGGCTATGCAAATTATGAAAAGAATGAATGAAATGTAAATACCAATTTTCATCTGTTATTTCATTCTGAAACACATGCTAAAATATTCTCATCTAATTGTGATTGCAGGCAAAAAAGAATCTTTTTCCTCTGGGCTATTAGAGTTAAACAATCCATGTCTACATCAGTTCATCTGGTGAAGATACTCTGAAAATGGCTTTTTGCCTTCGGTTGAATTGTTAATGGCCATTTTGGTTTGCCTAGGAACCTTATCAGAGCATGAAGACTCATGGTGACATGCCACAAGCTCCCGCAGGCCTGTTTAATTAAAAAGAACTGTATTTGTAACAATTTTAGGCTTAAAAATCATGCTGAGGGTGCCACAGAGTCACTTTTTGTACTGCATGCAACTGGTTTGCCTGGATTAATGTCTTAGTCTGCAGTATTTGTCACAACCATGGAACCAGATTCAGCTGCTACCATTTACTGTGTTCTGCACATCATTTAGATCGCCTCAGTTTTTACCACTGGATCTTCTGTCTCAAGATCCCGCTCAGGAAATCATGTTACATTTAGATGTCATGTTTCCTTTGAGTCCTTCTGACTGTGACAATCGCTCAGAATTTCCTTGTGTTTTGACATACTTCACAACTGTGAGAAATATTGGTCATGTGTTTCGGGGAATGCCCATCAGGTGAAAGGTGTTTAGTGTTTTCCTCATTAGTGGTCTGACAGTATGATGTGGGGGAGGACAGTTCTAGAAATAAAGTACCATTTTTAGCATCATAGCAAGAAAAAACACTTTGTGATTGCTTTCTGGCGATACTGCCCTTGGTCCCCTGGCTCCAGCTGTGTCCCCAGATTTCTCTGCTGTGCAGTGACTCTTCTCTGCTCTTCAGACAGGAATCTCCATGTCCAGCCAGTACTGATGGAGTAGGCAGTTCTGCTCCAAATCCTCCGGAGTGGATTATCTACATAAATTATTTAGTTTGATGGCTACTTTAAATTCCAAACAGCTAGGAGTATTTCACAAGTGAAGCATATTACAAAAAGGAAAGAGGAAGGGGAAATTTAAATGAGGAAGCCAAGTAGTCAGGAAGTGGAGGGTGCATTTCCAGCTAAGGTAAGTGGCAAGGCCACACTCCAGTGACAATGAAGCCTCCTCACACTGTTCCATCTGCCATCTCCCCACCCATCAGGTCATCTATAAAAGTGAAGCATGTGCCAGTCGGTGGTGGCTCACGCCTTTAATCCCAGCACTCAGGAGGCAGAGGTAGGCAGATCTCTGTGAGTTCAAGGCCAGCCTGGTCTACAAAGCGAGTTCCAGGAAAGGCACAAAGCTACACAGAGAAACCCTGTCTCAAAAAACAAACAACAAACAAACAAACAAACAAAAAAAGTGAAGCACGTGAATGTTAGGAAGGGAAACTAGTCCATAATCCTTTTACTTGACTCCTGGAATCATCTCATGTGTAGACCATTGTCCTTCCTGCCAATGCCTGCTCTAAATTCTGGTCTTTGTTAGAAGTGGACATAAGTGAATATGCTATGGGAAAAGATTCATCTCTTACTTAAGAAGTAAGGTAATAAGGTAGAGAATAGTTAATTTAATAAATATATTATATTTTTCATTACCAATTTCTATCTTCAACCATCAACTAAAGTGTTCTCTGAAAACTCCCTCGGGAAGTATTCTGTTGCTGGAAATGGTGGTTCACACCCATATTCCCAGCACTTGGGAGACAGAGATAGTCAGATTGGGAATTTGAGGCCATTCTGGGATTCATAGTGGGACCCAGTCACAGAAAATCAATCAAGCAAACAACTAAACCACAACAAGATCTACTTGAGAACATGTTGGTTATTTCTCCTTCCCCATTCTCCTTAACTTTGCTGTTGCCTTGGCTTTTAAAACCATCCTCTTGTGCTGGACAGTTCTTGACACATCGCAAACCAAACCAACACCCAGTAGTTTAAAAAGCAGTGGTTTATTTCTGCTCTTCTGTCTGTGGGGAGTTTACCTAGACAAGGTTGAGACCGGCCTCTCTGCTTCCTATGGGAGACCTGCCAGCCAGCCAGCTGGGTTTTCTTGTCCTGTATGCATCTCATTCTCAGTCCATCACTCTGGCTGTGGTATGGTTTGACCAGGACATTAGTAAAAGGAAAAGAGAACACTATGGCATGTCAGCTCCTTGAAGAACAAGGCTAAAAATAGCAACATTTTTGGTCTGTCTACACGCCATGAATCGAGGCAAATCACATAGACAAGGAACTATATCCTTAATGAGTAGGTTGGACATGAGAATTTGGGGTCAGTGATATAGAAATACAGTTTTTCCTTCATTAGAACATTCTCTTCTTTTTTATTAAACCATCCTGTCTTGATAGTTTCACCTTTCATTTTTTTTTAAATTCTCCTCCCTTTATTTTCAATATTGTATGCAGGGTTTATGTAAGACTCAGATTCTCAGCCCTGGTTCTATTTCTAGATTTGCTCTTGTTCAGAAAATTTGTCCAAGTTCAGATTCCCTGGTACCCCAATGGTCATTTTCTGCCATTGGATTTTTTTTATATTACCATTTGAAATCACCTAAACACATAGTTTTGGTTCCATGTTCCTCTTAAATCAATATTTCTTCACAAGACAAAAGTGTGTTTCTGACTTGAGTAAGTTGCCTGGTGACAATGTAAACTGAAATCCAAGCCACAGCAAAAACAATTCCATGAAAACTGATCCTAAGTCTCTAAGACCACAGCATCTCTAAAATAAGCTGTTTTTTTTTTTTAAGAAAACACTAATGATAAGAAGAGCATCCAGAGCAACTCTTTCCATCTAGAGGTCATACAGGTCCATGAGCATCATGTTTGCACAGCTGAAAGGGTATGATGTGGGTAGCTCTGAAAGCTTACCCATCCCCATATATCAGGCCTAATCTAAGTGGGTATATTGAGGAAGGAACATTTTAGCTCAGTATCAGAGAAATAGAACTTTCATGAAGGGCAGAAACAGAGTGGGCTGTTTATTTTTATTCTTTCTTTAGTCCTGGAATACCTCATTATTTATTATTTGAATTATCTACCCAAAGCCTATTCACTTAAGGTTTATCCCGAGCCATGTTCTCGTCATACACCCTTCCCAGACTGAGCAAATGGTATCAATCTCTCTCAACTCATTTAGCTCATTTCCAATCCCCTCCAACTATTATCTTTGAAAGTAGAGACAGGGAACACTAACATAACTTCAAACATGAAACAAAACTCTGAGCTTGTAATATGGGTGTATTCAATTGTAGGTGCTCAAACTCTGTTCTGCAAGCGTTATGGTTAGGGTTCAGAACCAGATTGATCATCTTAGGAATCCAGTTCTTTGACACTGACTTCACATAACCAAGCTTCTGGTTTTTATCAAGGTCTGAAGGAAGTCATAGAATTTACAAACACTTGACACCCAGGCTTAGATCTTCTGGCTCATCAGACACTGATTATAAAATCTTGTAACACATTAGATTCTCAGTTCACCTCATTTGCGCATGCCTATGTCATCATTTTATCATGTCTGAAAACATTTAAATGGAAGTCAGCTGTTATTTGGACCTGTGATGTGGAGGCTTATGTACAGCCCTGGAGAACTATCACCCTAGTTTGTATTCATCTCCTGTTGTCATAGTTACTGATGTACTCAAAGTGATTTCCCTTCTGAATCACAACCTGTAGGCCTTAAATGAAAATAAACTCTTCTTCCTGCTTTATTTTTTGCTACCCATGAATCAAAACTAAAAACATAGCAAGAATAGCATGGGTGTTTATTTTATACTCTCTACAAGGTTCTAACATAGAAAAGAAATAAAAGATATTTAATCCAAATAAGCACCTGTGATTGAGGTTTAACTCCATTTTGTTCATCAATGATTCATTGAACGCCTAGGTACTGAAGATACTGCCAGGTTTGTAGCCCAGCCCCTGTCCCAAGGGTATCAGAGTGTGGGGGTGGGGCTATGTTTCTGCAAGGTGTGAATGGTGATGCAGTGGAAGCAATACAGAGAGCCACGGGATGCAGAAGAATAACATTTCATTAAGTCCAAGATGCTGTTGTGACCAAATCAAAGGGAAGCACCCATCCTGGCCACCTTGAAGCATTGTTCCAGGATGTTTAGCAAATTATTTTCATTCATTCTGCATATAGAATCTCTGTGAGTCTGCATGCAGGTTTCATGGGGACGTGGGGTGAGGACAGCAGTCACCACACACAGTGTGCCATCTGTCAACTCTCTAGACTCACACACATTCTCCTTTCTGTTCCGAACATAGGAACTCCTTCACAGACATCCTTCGTGCCATTCTGCTGTCCCTGGAAGTCCTCATTGAAGATCCTGAGCTGCAGATAAATGGTTTCATTTTAATTATAGACTGGAGTAATTTTTCCTTCAAACAAGCCTCCAAATTGACACCTTCGATCCTTAAACTGGCCATTGAAGGGTTGCAGGTATGTTCAACAAGATGCAATGCTAGATGTGTTTGACTGTACGTTTGCCTGATTATTGCAACCGAAGTGTTACCTATCCTTTATAGTAGATAAAAGAAACAGAAATGCAATTCATCTGTGAGTGCTCCATATTTTAAATGTTTGTTTTTTCCCAATTAGCCTTTATTTTCATTAATAACATTAAATTACTGTTACTCCCGGCACAAATTACCTGCCGGAATGACAATAACTAGAGCCTACAGATGTTTGGCTAAATCCACAGAGTTCACAAAACGACACCTAAGAAGCCACTACTTTATGAACATATCCTACAGAGATGGCATGGGGCTGCCCTGGCTCTCCAAAAGCATTCTTGAGCCGTAGAAATGCACCCTGTGGATCTTGACTTCCCAGAGTGTTCTGTGCTGCAATGTTGGTGTTAAAGTAGATTGCTTCCCTGTGAACAAAGGAAGTCTATGGAGCTCAGCAGGCGGTTTACATGACCTGTTGTCAGGATGGGTCCTTTGAGGAAGAGATTTTTGTGTTTAGAGCAGTTTCTGGGGTCCTTCAGCAGTTCCCACATCTCCAGAAGCAGTGAGCCTTTTAAGGGTTAGTGGTTCTGTGAGAAATAGCTAACTCAGAAATGTTGCTTAGCATCCTTAGGTGACACATGATCATATACAGAATTAAAGGCATAATTTCAAGGCATTCAAAAATTGGCATGGGTAAAACTCACATCTCTTCTTAGTTTGATGGGAAGATTTACTCAAAGGAGTGACTAGTTCTTTATTGTATAGCTACATAGCAAAATACAGACCGTGTATACTTTTCAGTCCAATTCCTCCTGCTCCTCAGGACTCAAGGGTTCCACCACTCACAATATCTGAGCACCACAAGGAAGTGATGGTTCCTTCTTAAGCTGTGACTTATTCTTATTTGGCCTCCAGTAAATATGCCCTCACAGGCCTCTGAGGAACATATGCCTATTGAATGGATTTTCTGTCATTAAAATGCTTTCCTGTTTCCCAGAGGGGTAGAACTGACATTTCAGAAGAGGAGCAGCCTGTGCACATGGTCCCAAGAATGCTAAACTGTCCTTGGGCATTGTGGGCACGGCTTAGTTACCTTTGCATGGACAGTCTGCACGCAGCTTCCCTCCTCGGCTTAAAGGACCGACTTCACATTCCGGACCATCAGCTGCCTTGCCTGTAACAGCTTCCCTACCTCCCCTTCTCAGCCCCTGAAGAGAGCTTCTCTCTCTAACCTTTTGTTAAAGGAGATTTTAAGCTTCAAGATTCAGCTCATGCTCATAATTAGGCTGGCCATTATTTCTAGGAATTTCTGCACAAGCTTCTATCTTTTCTTTTAAAAAGATGATTTTATTAAATATGTGACTTGCTGTGATTTGACTTATATTCCTTTATACAATTTTTTTACCAGAAAAAAATTGATGCCCTTTAGTTAGCCCCAAGTTCCAATTTTTCAATCTGAAAAGTGTGTGGATTGCACAGCAGGCCCCTTGCTAACCTTGCTAGACTGGTACAGATCTTCCTGAATCAATGCATATGAGTGAAGCTATACATAAAGCTGAGCTATCGTCCCAGGAAACACCCGATGACCCTCGGTAGCTCAGGATGGGTCCCGTTTAGGCCTTCACTTTCCATGCGCCAGGGTCCAAGATGGATCCCACAATGTTCTGCAGTTCCAGTTAAGGGGTAGCCTCTCCTGGAATGAGGAGAGATTTGTGAAATCGGGGTCAGAAGGCATAAGGTATGTGCTCCCTTGGTCTCCAGAGCAGTGGGCTTACTTTTTCAGGGCAAAACAAGCCATTCGGATTATGAGAAGGCATCAGACCATTCTGGATTAAAACTGTCTAAATTGAGGTGCAGCTCTGGCTACTCAGGCCTCAGGATCGTGAGACCGCAATAGAGCCTGCATGGGGCGGGAAGATCATGGCTCCAAGGAAGCTAAGTTAAGGTAACACTCTTCCATCTAGGACAGTAGTTCTCAACCTCCCTAATGCTGTGACCCTTTAATACAGTTATCATGTTGTGGTGACCCCAACGATGAAGTTATTTTTGCTTCTACTTCATAACTGTAATTTTGCTACTGTTATGAATCATAATGTAAAATATCTGTGTTTTCCAATGGTCTTAGGTGACCTCTGTGAAAGGGTCATTTGACCCCCAAAGGGGTTGTGACCCACAGGTTGAAACCCACTGATCTAGGATATGGATTGTCCAATACCATACTTTTAAAGATCATGCTGTCTTGGACGTGAAGAAGTTACCGAGGTGCCTCCAGGCAATTCTGCTTTTGTCCTAAAGTAGGTAGCCATTCTATCTAGGAACTTGTCACTTTTCATACAAGGCTGTCCTCTCTCTGACACTGGGATTATTTAGAGTCTGTTGCCACTATCTCTCCTAGGGACCTTTCTTCATTATGGGGGTTATCCTCATCTCTAGCTGGCCATGAACCTTTCTGATACTTAAAAAGGCTATAACTAGAACCAAACAGAATTTGCTCATTTTTGGTCAACATTGCTACACTGCAATAGTTCTACATAGGTCTCCAATTGTTATCTATAACAATTGGCTCAAGAGAAACTACACAATAGTACTAACTGACAATAGAGGATACAAGAAAAGCTATACAAGGGCATCATCAGTAACAGAAGAGAAGACACATCCTGCTTTCTTTCCATGTGCCTGGAGAGAGACTTGAAGAGGCCCAGGTATCTGCTGGACCCTCGCTCAGGAGCTTGCAGGGGAAAGACAGCCTGTGTTCCAACATACAAAACTTGCACTGTCCGCCTTCTTGTCTAGGGTCGGTTTGAGAAATGGCCTTCTCAGGGGAATAGTCAGACAACTGTGGTGTTTTACCATCTGGTTTGAGATTTCAGCTATTTACAGGATGAATCTAGGATTTCCTCATGCTCAGTCCCTGGAGAATTTAGGGCCCAGGGGTGTAATGCCACCCTGTAGTGAGTAGCTGTTCCAGCTTTGACTTTGAAACACTGCCCCTAGTGTGGCAGCAAGTAACTGCCACACCTGCCTATGACCTGCCCCTGGGGTGTGGCCAAGAGGAGACCCCTTAAGATCTGAGATGCATATGTGTTCACCGTCTTAGTTCCTCATGGTCCTGCAGGTTGGATTTGCAGACCAAGTCAGAGTTCCCCAGAGAACTATGCCGGACTGTACCTCATCTCTCCAGGATCCTGTAATCAACCCCTTATTGGTTATAAGTTACCCCTGAAATAAATCTTCTTTAATTACCCCATAAACTACGTGGAACTGCCTCATTAATTATAGCAATACCACTCCTACATATCTAGGTAATGAATGAAGTAATTCCAATAGGAAGAAGAGAGTGGGCTAGCTCAGATAGTTCATTCTTGAGGCAATAATAACTTAAGGTTATGGGCAGTCCTGAATCTCAAATTCCAACCTGGTTAAAGAGGCCTGAGTTTTTGATCTATTTAATTCTCTATAAAGAGCCATTTAGAAAGATTGCTGATTTTTCCAGGTTCAGCTCTCCTGGGATGAAGGGCTGTGAAGTGGGGTTTATCATGAAGGGAAGTCAGGACACAACGCTTTTAGGTGAGCACATAAAAGGGAAGCTGCAGAAGGATTCAGTTATTTCCAATTGAAGGTCTCAGGTGTTCTGAACCTGGTATGACCCTTCGGAGTCCTCCCCAAAGTCAAGGCTATGGCGTTGATGTTTCCATATTGTCCACTCATTGTGAGCTGGCTGCCCTAAAAAGGGCTGTGAACCTGGTACCTCCATTCTGAGGCCAAGAGGCAGCTGCCATCTGAAGCCATTCTCCAGGTATCCCTCGCAGTGAGTGGACATGTGCAGAACATCTGAAGCAATAAGCAAAAGACATTTGGAATATCACGCAGTGGAACACAAGGAGCTTTGCTTATTCAGGATCTTTTTCTTGGTTACCCCAAATCCCAATTAACTCAAAGTGGAGGTGTTACTCCACAGTTTAGAGATAATGGGGCTGGGATAGGATTAATGCCAGTCTTTTATTGGGGGAGGTCTTTTAGTTGTATTTCTATATTTCAGAAGGTAATTATTTTGTCTCTGAATATAATTCAAAACCCAGCATGTGTGAAAGACTTTTAGCCATATCTTTTATAAATGAATTAGTTATGGAAATAATGCAGAATATTGTGGTTTAAATCTTTTCATTATTTATCTATTTATTTGTATGTGGGGAGTGCATTTACCATAGCAAGAGGACAACTTGTGGGAATTGCTTCTCTTCTACTGTGTCAGTTCTGGGGCTCAAACTGAGGTCATCTGGCTTGGCAGTAAGCATTTTAACCCCAAGACATCTTGACACCCCCCAAAACTGTTTAAAGGGTCATCATATTCTCCCATCCGAAGTTACCCTTTATTATCCGGTCACAGGGTGCAAGAACTCTGCAGCATGCTCTTCTTTTCAGAGAAACTTTCAGGGGAACACATTGTTGAGACTACCAAATTGTTCCAGTTTACTTGACTATCTGTGACTGTTTCTCAAAGAATTTTAGTTAAAATACAATTTTCGAGAACTCATTTCTTTTTTCCCTGGTCTTTTTTTTTTTTTTACCAAAAAATTTTATATATTTTTGATCACAGTTTCTCCTCGCTCAAATCCTCGCAGATCCTCTCTACCCCCACCCACTCAACTCCATGTCCTTTCTTTCTCTCTCTGTTTGCCCTGATCTTTAAATGTGGACAATATTGACTAGGACTCTTTAACAATCATTGCATCTATTCATTAAAAATTCTTCACATTTTAATCAAATTCAATGCAATTCGTACATGGCCATTTTTACACAACACAGTATGACTCTTAGTGATCTTGAGAATTCTGGCAGGAGAAACCACACTTCAAAGTCCTGCTCCTGAGATTTGTAATGTTTTCAAAGTTAAGTTTTCGAGTTCTTTCTTGTCAATCATTGCAACACAGATCTTACAGTCAATGCTTGGTCTTTCTTGGTGTGCAGCCAGCTCATGTGCTCAGAAAGCTCACTGTGTTTCACTGATGGAGAGCTGTAGCCACTTGTCGTGGGGAGAGTACTTACAAAATGTCTTGTCTTGGATTCAAATATTTGTGTGGGTTTAGAGAATCCCGTTCTTCACTCAGTTGAGGAAATCCAAGAAATGTCTGGCTTTTTGCTCTGTTCTAGTTTTTCTTTTATTTTTTCATTCATTTACACGTTCATATCATTATTTCCTAGGCAACCTAGAACGTTTACCAAGTCATTAACTCTTTGCTCAAAATGTATTAAAATGTGTCAGGTGACTCATATTTTGTATTAAAGATGTTTTCATAGCCTTCAGTCAACTATGAATCAACCTCCTTCTGACAGGTTTGAGCCAGACTAATTGAAAAGATAGTCCATTTCTTCTACAGTTGTTTCCCCTTCAACGTGTGTGTGTGTGTGTGTGTGTGTGTGTGTGTGTGTGTGTGTGTGTGTGTGTGTGTGTGCATTTGTGTGCTGGTACACACATGTGTGCATGTGTGTGGAGGTTAGAGGACAATTTCAGGTATGGATTCTGATGACATCCATCCTTTTCTTTTGAGACATAGTCTATCTACTAGCCTAGGACCCACTCATCTAGATCTCTCTGGAGAGTAAATCTGAGGAATCTGCCTGTCTCTGACTATGCAATGACAGGGTTTTAAGTAGGAACCACCATGCTTGCCTTCTTTATACATGGATTCTAGGATTCTATTGAACTCAGGTCCTCGTGTTTGAAGGCAATTACTTTATCAAAAGGAAGTATTGTTCCAGCTCTTTCCTTTTCATCTTAATAACTTGTCAAGTCTTAACCCAGGTGGTTGAAGATTTGAAGCAACGTCCAGAACCTTGGCCAACTCAAATCATCCATCTCCTTAGTCTATTTTGTTAAACCCATTCAATCCTGCCTTATTCTCTATGTACCCCTTTCCGTTTTTCATCCCCCTTTCCAAAATATATGTGTTTACTTACTCTGGGAAATCTAGAGTGCCATATTCAAGTGAAAGAGTAAACTGCCTGAAAATCTGTCATGTCATGGGCAACATGACAGTTCCTTAGTATAAATGAGCAGACCACGCTATGCTTCGAAATTTAGAAAGGCATTCTGTATATTACAATCAGCAGTAGGCTGTCTCCAGTCCATATCCTAGGTATGCAGACATTCTGACTCATTTATTCTTCAAACATGGGTCAGATACTCTAATCATGGGATTTAAAGGAGATGACAAAGCTAATCTGGCTTCAGGGAATATTTTTTTCTAGGGCTTTCCTTTTCAAGGTCTAGTCCTCATGAAGATGCATGGGCCCTACTCTCATTCTTCTGATCCAGAACCATGTCAACAGTCTTCCATGTGGTTTGTAAGACACCCAGGCTTGAGAATTGCTGCTTTAACACATGGTATATAACATAATACTTACCTGCTGGCCAAGTTATCCCACATCACTGTACCCTCTACCAGACTTCCTCATTTCTTAGTTCTGGTACACAGATGGAGAGCTGACCCTTCATAAACATTTCTAGGTGCTGATGTTGCTGGTATGACCACACTTTGGTGTGGATAAGAGCATAGTCCACTATTTGGGCTTTCTTACTGTCTCTGCACTTGATCTCAGACAAGTCCTTCTCTCCCTGAGTTCCAGTTCTCCATCTGCACAATGTGGTATCATAACAATATCTATCTCACAGCTGTGTAGCAGAAATTAAATGAAAAGTATCTGTGTATAGCCAGCGCTTCATGAATATCCAAATGATATTGAAATGGTGAAGAGACCCGCCCTTGTCTGTAGATTCATTGGCTTTTATGCACTTGTATAAATGAAATCTGCATTGCCTGACTCTGTAAGCCTGGATATCTGAGCACTGGACCTAGCCAGTCTTATCATTATTCCTAAACAAGGAAGTTCCTTATCTCTCTGTGTTACCATGACTCAGGCCCAAATAGTGTCACCTGCCTGCTCAGAGTGCCTTTGTTTCTACTCTTAAAGTGTGATCTTGTCAATTATCACCCAGTAGCAGAAGAGTGAGTCCAGTCACAAAGGCTTGGCATTGGATGATGGGTGGGGCTGAAATTCACCTTCTCCCTGTAAGACTCTTGCAGTAGCAGTATCTACAACATCTTTGACTGTATATATTAAAGCATCTTAAGAACAAATTGAAGAAAAAATATTTGAATTTTAGACAAAGAAGCTTATGAATTTGTGTCTTCTAAAGTTTTCATGTATACTCAAAGAACATGTTTACTCTGAGCAAACAGTGTTTTGCCTTCTCATACCACAAAGCTGAAATTCTGAATTTGTAGTAGTACAATCTGTTATTATGGAAATACTAGAGGAATAAAACATCTCTTTGAAAGCTCTACCTTGTTAAGTGTCAATTAAACTCAGGAAGATAATCAGAGCTAATGATACCTTGGTGATCCTGATGCAGACAGTATGGCCCATTTAAAATAGTTCCAGTTAAATAGGTCTATCTCTGGCATATTTTTGACAAATGGTCTTTTGGAGTCTTGTCTTTTCTAAATGAAGGCAGTCTTTCAATTCAATTCAACCCGTGGAGAAACAATCTCTGAGCCTTTACTTCTAGTTAGTCACAACGGTAGAGACACAGCCTCTGACACTGGGGAGGTCGTGCTTCAGAGCAAAGGCAGACCTGGAAACAAACTGTAAAGACAACATTCAGAAAGGAAGAACACTGAGCAATTAGAATCCCAGATGAAGAACACAATAGAGCCCCTAGGAGTCAGGAGTGGTTTCCTAGGCAACAGCACCGCCTCATCTCATTCTTAGCAGAAGAGTGTGGAAAAGGAGAGGAAAGACGGAAGGGAAGGAATTTTAGGCAATGGGAAGACTATCGTCAAAGACACAGAGGCCAAGTGCAGCTAAGTAGAAGAGAAAATTAGAATTAATTTCAAACTCTACAGCTCACAAGCACCAGAAAGGACTTCAGTGCATTCGTGGTAATCTGAAAAATTCAATAACATTAAAATATATTACTGAAGCAAGATGGCAGATTTGTATTTCCTGTGGTGTTCATTTAGACCTTGTGAGTAAGAAAGGTGTTTTAGTTACTTTCTTCATCAGTATCATCAAACTATCTGACAGAAGCAAATGAACGGCAGAAAGATTTATGTCAGCCTGTTGTTTCCAAATGAGTCCTCTGTGGCAGGGATGGTGTGGCTAGGGAGTTGGCCCATCTGTAGATTTGGAAGCAGGCAATGGCTGCTTCTACCATCTTGGCAGATCAGAAGGCACAAGGTGGGAAGGGAAGCTGTTTCATACTGTGCTGTAACCTTCAAAGGCCTGTGCCAAGCAGTGTGTGTTTTCTAGACTGACCCCATGCTCCAAAGGTCTTATAACCCCCCAAAACAGTGACAGCAGCTGAGGACCAAGTACTCATGAGCAGGGTTGGGGGTAGGGTGTTTTCATTTCACATTAAAACCATAATAGAAGTTACAATACTGAATAAACCAATTAAAACTCAATGTCAATAATATAAATAAGGAATACAAATTAGGAAAAATGTAAGTGATTCAGTAAGCAAGATAAGGTGATTTGATTATGAAAGTGTGGAAAGGCAAGATTTAGATGGGAAGTTAAGGTGAAGGGTAAAACTACCTACTGAGATGATACTGAGAGAAGTGGGCAGGTGTGGAAAAGAAAGTGTCACCAAGCACTTGTTCTGTGCTTCGAGAATAGTTTGATTGTATTCTCCAAAGTTTCATGTGTTCAGAGTTTGGTCCTGTGTGTGGTGATATAAAAGTTATGGTATATTCTTGAAGAAGTAGTCTCTAGTGGGAACAAATAGGTCATTGGGATACTGTCCTGTGTAGCTCCTGTGGGACCTCACTGGGTTACCACAGAGGGCTTTGTCATAAAGATGCAAGACTGGCATTCCTTACCCCTCTGACTTCCTATTTTACTACAGAATATCATCCTTATCCCCATCCCTGCCATGATGTTTCTGAATGACACAGCCAATGGTCCCTTAACCTGATGGGACCATCTGATCATGGGCTTTCTGCCTCCAAAATTAAACCCAATAAGTCTCTCTTCTTCATAAAGTATCATTTTATCATAGTAACAGGAAATTAACTAAAGCCATTAGACCTGCAAACTTAAGGTCCTAGGAGACAGTCTAATTATTTACATTAAATTGGAGATGAAAGAGAGGTTTGGGCTAAATATATAGATTTGGGTATTTTTTTATTTTAGAAGCATTTTAAATGTTATATATATATATATATATATGACTGTTTTGTCTGCATCTATGTCTGCTCATCATGTGCATGCCTGCTGCCTACTGAGGCCAAAAGAAGGCATCAGATTCCCTGGAACTGGAGCTACATCAGATGGTTGGGAGCAGCCATTTGGGTGCCAGGAATCAAAACTGAATCCTCTGGAAGAGCCACCAATGCTCTTAACCTCTGAGCCACCTCTTCAGTCCATATTTTCAATTAAGAATCACTTTATTGTAGTGAACACACAAATAAAACATCACACAGCTAAATTAAGGAGTTCCTCAAACACACACTTGCCCTGTTCAAACTCAGTACATCTCAGTGAGTCCCCGTCCAATTAGCTTGACCATTCTGGAGCCATGGAGCTGCACATGATGCTCTACACTCCTGCTATCAATTACATCTTTACGTACTTATCCACCAGAAGAAAAGAAAAATCATGGCAGAGTTAAGACTAGGAAAACAGCTTTATACCCTTATGTGTCTGCTGCCTATACCAGTCATTCCTCATTCCTTAATATTACCCTGTGGCCTCCTTTCTAAATGTTATCCTCTACCTACACATACATTTGTTTACATATATAAACGCATATACATTGTAGGCTGGGGACATATGTTTCTTTCTTTCTGAGAGTGTATGACATCACCTACTCTACTATACATTCTAAGTTCATCCATTTTCCTGCAAATTTTGTAATTTTAGAGATTTCACAGTATCTGAAATTCTAGGAAAGATAAAATTCAGGCAAAACTAAGGAATGGGAAGGAGCAACTGAGGAAATAATTCTATTCTGTGGTATGGTGGGGTGTCGGCTAGAGGCCCTGAGTGAAGAGGGGGGTTGAGGAAGGAAGACGAATTTGTCAGTAACATATCTCCCCAGACTGCATGCTCAGAGATATGGAAGAAACCCAGCAGAGGAAGCAGAAAGATGGTAGCAGATAAAACATTCCATATCACTTTTTTTATTTTCTGATGCTATTTCTTTTTTAAAAAATTTTTTTATTTTTATTTTGCAATACAATCCAGTTCTACATATCAGCCACGGATTCCCTTGTTCTCCCCCCTCCGGCCCCCCTCACCTTCCCCCTAGCCCACCCCCCAATCCCACCTCCTCCAGGGCAAAGCCTCCCCCGCGGACTGAGATCAACCTGGTAGACTCAGTCCAGGCAGGTCCAGTCCCCTCCTCCCAGGCCGAGCCAAACGATCCTTCAAACAGCCAACTCATGCAATGAGCACAGGACCTGGTCCCACTGCCTGGATGCCTCCCAAACAGATCAAGCCAATCAACTGTCTCACCCATTCAGAGAGCCTGATCCAGTGGGTGACTCCTCAGCCATTGGTTCATAGTTCATGTGTTTCCATTCGTTTGGCTATTTGTCCCTGTGCTTTATCCAACCTTGGTCTCAACAATTCTCGCTCATATAAACCCTCCTCATTTTTGCTAATTGGACTCCCAGAGATCCACCCAGGGCCTAGTCATGGATCTCTGCATCCAGATCCCTCAGTAGTTGGATGGGGTTTCTAGCACAACAATTAGGGTGTTTGGCCATCCCATCACCAGAATAGGTCAGTTCGGGCTATATCTCGACCATTTCCAGCAGTCTGTTGTGTGGGTATCTTTGTGGATCTCTGTGGGCCTCTCTAGCACTTTGCTTCTTCCTATTCTCATGTGGTCTTCATTTACCATGGTAAATGAACAAATAAAATTTCCTTGTTCTCCCTCTCTGTTGTTGATCCAGCTGGGATCTCCCGCTTCCCCAAGCTCTCTTTCCCTCGACCCTCGCCCGTCATTACCCCCACTCATGTCCAGGCTGTTCATGTAGATCTCATTCCATTTCTCTGTCATTGGACGATCCCCGTGTCTTTCTTGGGGTCCTGTTTTCCAGGTAGCCTCCCTGGTGATGTGAGTAGCAGTCCAGTCATCCTTGTTCCACATCTAGTATCCTCCTATGAGTGAGTACATACCATGTTTGTCTTTCTGAGTCTGGGTTACCTCACTCAGGATGATTTTTCTAGATCCATCCATTTGTCTGCAAACCTCATGATGTTATTGTTTTTCTTTGCTGAGTAGTATTCCATTGTGTATATGTACCACATTTTGTTTATCCATTCTTCAGTTGAAGGGCATCTAGGTTGTTTCCATGTTCTGGCTATTACAAACAATGCTGATATGAACATAGCTGAACAAGTGCTCTTGTGGTGTGGTTGAGCACTCCTTGGGTATATGCCCAAGAGTGGTATAGCTGGATCTTGGGGGAGATGGATTCCCAATTTTCTAGCCGGCCTCTAAGTCTCAGGAATAGGCTGGGGTCTTGGGCGGATGGGTGTGGGGGCAGGACGTGGAGATTGCAGGGTCTGCCAGGGGTCTGTGCTCCAGAAGGGAAGTCCAGGGCAGGATGGGAGCTGGGGGCCCGATATCACTTTTATGTCGGGCAAGATGGCCACTAGAGGAAAATATTAGGGTCCTTCACACAGCTGCAAACGTCCAGTCTGGACAAAGTGTTGGCCTCTGTGAATTGTTTGGTTACAGAATAATATTTTTCAAAGAGTCAAAAAAGAGATTTATGTCTCTTGTGATTATGAAATGAAGTGTGGAGTGGCTGCCCAGGGATTCTGCTCTGAATGTATCGTTTTAATACACCTACAGGAAGATGCCTAGTTCTGTTTGCTCCTGGGGGACCCAGCCTCAAGTCCAAGCAGCACTTGGCATTCCTAAAGTGCTTTTCCCTGCATAACCTGCATTCCCCTGAGATTAAAGCATGGGTAGAAAAATAAGATCCCTTGCAAGCAACAGAGTTTCCTGTTTCCAAGAGCTAAAAAACTAACTGGAGCCAAAGCCAAGCAGAGTGAAAGTGAAAGAGAATTCACATGGCAGAACAATTCTGCGCTATGCTGCCTTCCCGGCTCAGCCAGACCTGGACCTAGAAGGGGACTTCCCTTGCCCGTCTGTCAGTCCCACTGTCTCTGGACCAGCTTCTTTTCAGAAGCATTTCTCCATGAGATGTCTTGGCTATCTGACAGTGCCCTTGGCATCTACACCATGTGCAAGAGTGGGGTGAAGGGGTGTTGCCCAAGATGCTACATCTGAAGCATTTCAATATAAAAACATGGAAAGATGGTTGGCATGATAAATCCAGCATCCATTCTGAATGAGATTTTGGTTTGCTTGGAGGCCAACTAAAGATTTCACACTTTTCCATGTGTCTTAAAATTGGAGAAAGTGTCCTTTGTGGGAATAAATGTGTGAATTCATGAAATGAAGGCACTTGTTTCTAAGAAACCACTTAAACATTGCTAACCCCCTTTTAGTTAGTACAAAGGAAAAACATCAAAATGCAAATTCTTTTTTTATATTAGAATGTGATATATTGTATACCCCAATAAAATTTATCTTGGGATCAGAGGACAGAGACAGCCACTAGGTTAGACATAGAGGCCAGACAGTGATGGCACATCCCCTTAATCTTGTCACTCGGGAGACAGAGATCCATTTGGATCTCTATGAGCTCAATGCCACACGGGGAACAGAGCCAGGCATAGTTGCACACACCTTTAATCCCAACATTTGAGATCTCATGCTTTTCATTGGGAAGCACACACACTTTTAATTCCAGGAAGTAAGATGGCAGGACAGAAAAAGGTATTTAAGGCATGAAGAAACAGGAACTCACTGTCTTAAGACTGAGGATTTCCTAGAGGTAAGAGCTTGTAGCTGATTTGTTCTGCTTCTCTGATCTTTCAGCTTTCACCCCAATATTTGGCTCCAGGTTTTTTATTATAAGACCTTTTAAGATTCGTGTTACATTAGAAGGATCTGGTTTTATACAAGGAAATACTAATGTATAAGTTACAGTCACAAAATATACAATTTAGGTGAATTTTTAGAAACTGAAAACATCTAAGTAATTAATGGAAAAGCAAGAAAAATCAGATCTTGTGACCCAGAGGTACTGTGTGTTAAAAACTGACACCAAAGGTAGCCACTTTCCTGTCTTCAAAACCAGATTGGTTTTGTTTTTAATTTCCCCGCCAAAAAATGCCAATGAGACTCATTCCTACTTACTCCTATCTCAGCCAATCAAGCTCAACAATCCTGGGGTTCTGCCTTGAGAGTATCATTTGCATAAATGATCTAAAATTCTTTGTGTCTCCATGTAGAATTTGATAATTATTCTTGGAACTCTGGAGAATTCTTTGTCTGGAGACAGAGAAATATGGTGACACCTTCCTCAAGCAATTTCAGAGCAATTGTATCCCATAGAATACTGAATCTGCAGCATCACATTACTGCTACAGAATCACTGCAATCAGCTACACACTGGAACTAAGAGATGCTCTGGTTGAACTGATTTACTCTTATTTTACAAATAATTCTCACTGATGAATGTAGCTGAAGTTTTCCTATGTCCTGCCTGGCCCACGGTCAGGACAAATCTCTCTCACCTGCCAGTCCCACAGCCGCTCAAACCCAAATAAACACACACAGGCTAATACTAGTTTTAAACTATGGCCATGACAGGCTTCTTGTTGTCTAGTTCTTATATCTTAAATTAACCTATTTCTATAAAGCTATACTTTTCCACGTGGCTTGTGGCTTACCGGTACTTTTACATCTTGCTTCTCCTGGCGGCAGCTAGCAGCATCTCCCTGGTCTCTTTTCTTCTCTCCTATCTCTCCAGTTAGAATGCCTCACCTAACCTTATTCTGTCTCACCACTGGCCAAACAGCTTTATTTATCAACCAATCAGAGCAAAAACTATTCACCGCATACAGAACGACATTCCCATCAGGTGAATTCATGGCTTCACTTAGTATATCTACAATGTAGGCAATATTAAAAAATAACAGCTTCCTGGGTGTTGCTCAGTGGAAGAACATGTGCTAAGAAAGAGAAAAGCCATGGGTTCAACCCCTGCCTTCCTAACCCAGCTAGCAGCCAGATAAGAAGCACAAATCATATAAATGATTACTTCTGAACTCGGAAACTGCAGAATTCATGCTGTTTATGTAGATGCTACTATTCAACCATGCCCTGAGACAATCAGTGTATGGTAGCATCAGATCCAATGTACACAGCTATGATCCTAAGCAATCTGGAAGAGTCTCTCACTCATCCAGCACTACCAAAGACATGGACACATGCAGACTATCAGAGGGATTTTTATCTCCAATAGTTACTATGTAATGTAAAATTTTTATACCTCACCTCAGTTCCTTGTATATCTTAAGAGTTATAGAAACTGTTAACTATCCTGTGTTTTAAGAGACTGAGAATAGTTGATAGTGAAAACAGTTCCCACATTACCAGGAAAGCTCTTTGAAGGCTCTTGGAAATGAGAGAACAAGTGGATGCTCTAAAATATGCAGTGTGCAATAATAATAATCCAAAATCCATGTAAATTCAAATTCCCCTCAAAACCATTCATTACTTATTTTGTTACTATGCACAAGGCTCTAGGGTCATTTTCAACATAGGGAAGGAAGAAAACGAAGAAGGAATGGGAGAGGGAGGAGAGGAGGGGAATCACCAGTAAGGTCCAGTACTCTGCATCCTTGATATTTAATGATGCATCCTACACACAACATCTTGTTTTCAATACTGTGGTTAGTAGTGAGATGTCACAAATTTCTGTATGTTCATTAGATGTTTTTGTTCTTCTCTGCATATTGCTTGATAATAGGCATCAGCCATTCAGGGTGGGGGTTAAAATCTTGTTTTACTACTAGCTTGTAAGAAATCTTTTTACTTAAGGAAATGAACGCTTTGCCTCATGTCACAAAGGTGTTTGTACAATTTACACTCAAATTGAATTGTGTTGCTCTTGTTTCAAATGGTTACAAAAGGTTTTTATGAAAAGTGTGTTAATTGCCTTTGCTTAGACTTACAGATTTTTCATGTATCTCAAATGTTAAATAAAATCCACTAGCATTTTCTAGACTGGGATTTCTTTCTAATTCATCCTTTTATTGTATCTGGGATTTGTATTTAGAAGATGTTAGGAAGGGATTTACCTTAATTGTGCTTTAGTGTGCCCCGATGCGGGTTATTAGATAATGCATCCTGAAGTGCACTTATGAAGGCAGATAAATCAATGCCAAGGGACTATTAAGGCAGCAAGGCCAGAGCTAGAGCCCTGTCTGCTTTCTCTGAGAAATCTGACCTAATATTTGATAAGAACAAGTCATGTGAATTAACAAAAAGTTCCCTTCAAGTCAGAAACTATTTACCCCTGAAAGGAGTAGAAGGGGTGGTTTCTCAGCAGGTCAAACCACCAGGGTAGGATGAAAATTAGCTTAGTGTTTCTTTGGGACCACCTATAAGAAAAGAAAAAAAAGACATTGGCTAGTTAGATGCTAGTTATTGTAAGGTCCATAAACTAAAAAGTTGGCAAAATAGTCCTCACTGCCACAGAATTCTAGAATGTATAGTTACAAAGGTAATTTGTTCTGCCTCAATAATAGACTGGGTTTTAGAAACTTAAAGACATTTTCTGGAAAGTATTAAGAATGTGAAAAAAGCAAGAAGCTAAGCTAATGCCAGCTCAGCTGAAATGTCATTAGTTGAGAGGAATAATTCCTAATGCCCTAATCCTTAGACTCATTAGGCTTTGGAAGAAATTATAAATTTCCCTTTCCACCAACTGAATGAGGCTTTGATGAAGATATCGCTGGAAAAGCAATAGTATAGGACAGCATTAAAGTGGATTTTAAGTCATTGCAAGGGAGAAGTCAATTCTGAAAAAGTCTACACAAGATACAACTTAAGCTGTGAGATATCTTTACATGAGCACATGAGCCCATCCTCAGATGCTGTCCCAGGTGAGCACATGAGCACCTTCTCAGATGCTGTCCCAGGTGAGCACATGAGCCCATCCTCAGATGCTGTCCCAGGTGAGCACATGAACCCATCTTCAGATGCTGTCCCAGGTGAGCACATGAGCACCTTCTCAGATGCTGTCCCAGGTGAGCACATGAACCCATCTTCAGATGCTGTCCCAGGTGAGCACATGAGCACCTTCTCAGATGCTGTCCCAGGTGAGCACATGAGCACCTTCTCAGATGCTGTCCCAGGTGAGCACATGAACCCATCTTCAGATGCTGTCCCAGGTGAATAAGTCTTCACTGAATACCTTGCCACAAAGCTCTGTTCTTAACTGCTCATTTAGTTTCTAACGTGTGTTTCTTAATTTGTAAGTAACTCCCTCAGAAAGTTAGCTGTTCATAGTGACTATTTTAACCCCAAGACTAATAAATATGTAGAGTGCACAGCAAGTCCAGGCATAAAGTTAATGTTCTGTCTCTGAGACTGTCCTTCCCTACTCACCCAACCCTATTCATTATTCATCAGGGATGCCCAACACCACTCCCTTTTCTACCCCTGTTACTAATTTCTTCTCAGATGATGGTTAAATGGTACATTTCCCACATTTGCATTCCTTTTGGTACCTTGGTCTGTAGTGTTGCAAACTCCTCTACCCTTTCATCTTCCAGCATTTCACCCATTCCTATGGTGAGCATTGTTGCACTCCAGTAGGTCAAGTATCAGCACCTTTGATTTCCTCTAGATGTCTGAATCTTTTGTGAACTTGTCTGCTCTTACTGTGTTTTAGATCTAAGGGGATTTTGAGGGTGTTATACATCAATGTGACCCAAACAGCCATACTTTAGTATCTACAAAAGAGTTTTAAAGATGAAAATGATTGTTAATTTTCATCAAAATAGGGTACAGAGGAGATGGCTCAGTGTCAAAGAATGACTGGTCCTCAAGCATAAGGACCTGTGTCTGGATTTCAGCACCCAAGTAAAAAGCTGTGCAATGTCATGCAAGTGTCTGTAACCCCAGTGCTGTTGGGGCATTTGCTGCACAGAGCAGGATAGTCAAAGTTCTCCTCTGGCCTCTGTGAGCACACACTCATACATGCACACACTTGGACAGGGACGTGCGCGCGTGTGCGCGCACACACACACACACACACACACACACACACACACACACACACACTGTTCATCTCACAGAGTTTGTTCTTCCGTGGAGTTGGGTGGGGTCTAAGGACCTGCATTCCTGTACAAAAGCACACGTAATGCTGATGCTTCTGGTCCCAGCAGCATCAGCAATCTTTCGAAGAATCATTTCTTTATAGGATCTTCTTATACAAATAAGGAATCAGGAACCAGGCGGATTTGCTCAGCGCTCCAGAGCCAGCTAATGACTCATGCAGATAGCTCACTATAAGCTTTAGTACAGGTGCTCAGGGTCCGAAATCACGACTGTACACCTGGGTGTGAAGACCATTGTCTCCTTAAACAAAAAAACTAGTTTTGAATTAGAATATCTATTTCTTGCGATTTTCAAATGTTTTGCTGTCACATTTATATCAAATAGGAAAGCTTATTAAATTCATAAATCTCTTCTTTTCCTGTGTACATAATTGGTCTCCAATCTTAAGTGACTTTATTTAATGTTTCACAAACTTTCATCTTTCATTTTCCTTCCCTGGAGCTGCTGCTTTGGTTGGGACCTCATTAGTTGTTCCCAGGGGACAGGAGAGTTTCCTTGCTGTTCTTCTGCTTTGGTCTAGGCAGGATTTGACATTCATACACTGCATGCTTGTCATCCTAAAAAAAAATCACTTCTTTAATATGCACCACTAACTTTTATTTTAATTTGAATAAGTATTTATTTAGGACTGAAGATGTAACTTAATCAAAACATGCTTGTCTTGGATGTACAATGTCCTGAGTTTGAACGCCAGTACATGAATAGGGCATGGTAATACATACCTGTCATCCTAGTACTTGAGAGGTGGAGGCAGAAAGACAGAGGTTCATGGCCATCCTTGGGCACATAGCCAGTTCAAGGGCAGCTTGAGCTACCCAAATTCCCATTAGCACCTATTCCTCAGTCATTAATTTCTCACCCTCCTAAGCTGGAAGCCACCAGAAATCTGCTTCCTCTATGTATAGACTTACTGATTCTGGACATTATCTGTGAAAGAAATCATACAGTGAATAGTCCTTTGTGCTTGACTGCTCTCGATTAACATGTTTGCAGGGCTCATTCACATGGGAGCATGTGTTATTATTTTATTCTTTCATATATACTGAATAACATTCCATTGTACGTCCACATTACCTCTTAATCTGTTTCTCAGTTGCCATGCATTGCATTTGGGTCATTTCCACTTTGAGCAACTATGAGGAACACTGTTATGACCCTATAGTGCTTTTCTTTTCTTTTTTTTTTTTTTTTTGCTTTTTCGAGACAGGGTTTCTCTGTGTAGCTTTGCGCCTTTCCTGGGACTCACTTGGTAGCCCAGGCTGGCCTCGAACTCACAGAGATCCGCCTGGCTCTGCCTCCCGAGTGCTGGGATTAAAGGCGTGCACCACCACCGCCCGGCCGTGCTTTTTTTTTTCATTTTTATTTAGTTTGTGTTTCTGTGTGCAAGCTCACGCATACCACAGCTCACAGCTCATGCATAGAGGTCAAACAACAATGTATGAGAGCCTATCCGCTCCTTTCATGATGTGGGTCCCAGAATTTGAACTCAATGTCAGATTTGGCAGCAGTGGCCTCTACTGGCTGTGCCATCTTGCAGGCATCTAATACTTTTGAAAGAGCAGATGTTTGGGATATATGTCTAGGAATGAATTAATAGATCACATGGTAACTCTGCATTTAACATTTTGAAAAGCTACTGAATTGTTTTCCAAAGTTGCCGAATTCTCCTTGCAAGGTATTAGGATCCAAGTTTCTCCATGTCTTCATAAACCTCAACCTTTCACCTACTTGAGGTTTTTGTTACTGGATTTTAAATTAAAGCCATGGTTGTCATGAAGCAGTATTTGCGGTGACTTTGAGTTTCTCTGACTGATGATGGGAAAACCATTTCATGTACTTGTCTTTCATGTGTCTTCTGAAATACCTATTAGATGCTTTGCCAACTTTTAACTGAGTTGTCGTCTTTAAATTACTGGATTATATGAGATATGGGTATGTTCCAGATAATATTTTCTTGTCATATAAAACATTTTCCCCATTCTGAAGTTGTTTTTCACTTTACCAACAGAAATTGATAAATCATAAAAGGATTCCATTTTCATGAGTGACCGATCAACTGTGCTGTCTTACTATTTGTACTTTTGGCTTCGTATCCAAGAAACTGTTACTAACTAAAGCTAAGTGATATGCTCCTATGTCTTTTTGAAGAGATTTACATTGGGACATGTGTTACATCTTGAGGCTTTTTGGTGTTCATGGCATGAAGCAGGATCAACATCCTTTCCCATTAAGATTGCCCTAGCATTACTGTTAAACACTGTTCCTTCTTCTTGAATGGTTTTGATCCCCTTATAGAAATTAATCAACCATAGAGCATTAGTTTCTGGGCCTGATTTTATTCTGTTGGTTGACATGTTTCTATGCTGTGATACTATCTTGACTAGAGAGGGCAGCTTTGTGATGATTTGTAATGACAGAGGAAACGTGAGTTGCCTGGCTTCATTCTTTTTATCAAGATTGCTTGGGCTATTCAAAATTTTCTACACTTTCATGTGAATCTTAGAACACATTTGTCAAATTTGTCACAACAAATCAACCAAGCAAACAGTACCAACAACCATGAGCTTGCTTTGAAAGATGATTTGAAATTTGAAAGATGGATTTGAATCTTTAGACCAAGATCAATCTGGGGTACACTGTCACCAAGATAACAAGTATTCCAAGTATGGGATGCTTTTCTATTTCCTTGGATCTTTAAATAATTTTTTTTCTACAAATTTTGTACTTTTCTAGCTAAATTTTTATTTCTGTGTATTTTGCTCTTCTTGACATTTTAAATGAACTTAATTTCTTTTTTTAGATCTTTCATACAACTTTAACGCAACATCAGTTGTGTTAAAATACAACTGATATTGGTATAATAACATTATATTCTATAATCTTACCTTTACGAAAAGGATTCCTTGGAGTTTTCTGTATATTGAAAACAAAAATAGTTTTTCATTTCATTTTCTTTTTCAATGCTGAATAGAGGTGATGAAAGCAGATATGTTTGCTTTGCTTCTGATTTTAGGTGAATAGCATTCAGTCTTTCACTATTACATGTGAGACAAGTTGTGGATGTCTTATTTATTATTATTAAATATGCACACTATGAGATTAATGAAGCTTCCATTTCTCTGAGTATGTTTAGACAATCACTACCACGTTATCTAAAACAATCATTCAGTGTGTCCTTATTTTCATCTCAGATGAAATTTATGCTTCATAGCCTGTTGGGAGATCCTCTTGTTCCTGTCCCCAGTCCACCTTTCAGCCTTGTCTGTTGTCCCTATCCTTACCACCACCTCTTCCAGCCTTGCCTTAAACAGGCCACAGAGGACACTGCACACAGCATCTCATAGTCCATGCTGTCTGTCTCTTTGTGACTCCTTCTTGTTTTACCCTGAATAACCACCTGTTCCCCCATCAAACAGATCTATTGCTACTAACTTCAAAACTGTGTGGATGGACTAGAGCTGCCTTAGCCACTCTTTTCTATACTCATAGCAAGGTGTATATATTTCTGCATTAGAATTCAGTGTGGTTTTCCGCTTTGTCAATTTAAATTTCTGCCTCTCCATACAGTTCTTGATGTCAGAGGTTATATTATACATCTTTCATATACAGGACCTAGATTACACAGTATTGTGTTGATGGTCAGATGTATGCATGAATAATGAGTTTTTTTTTCCACTTCTTATATTGAGCCTTCATAACTTAGTAAAAAGATTCACATACATCTATAAAAAGCAAGAGACCCTAAAGGCAAATGCAATTATTGTTCTAAGGCCTTTGGAATATAAAAAGAAAAAAATGACTAGCAAATAAAAAGACATGCCAATCAAAAACAAAAAAAAAGTATTAAAATCTAGAGTTGCCAAGAATTTTTCTCTACTACTAGAAATAGTGCTCCCTATGACATTCCACCTAGGAATCTCTCCCACTCCTTATCCAATATCTCCAACAAATTATTCTATAGTCTATTCAACTGAAGAATTATGGCAGTACTTACATTAATCGGCCACATTCACGTACAAAGGAATCAATGGCTGGGATTGCCATTAAACCAAGTTTCACCAAGTACCTGGCACTCAGACAAGAGTCAGTGAAACACAAAATCCACTAATAACTATTAGAATGAGGAGTACATACACGAGCTATGTCTTTTTACTGTCTTAAGAAATTCCTTAGACAGTGAGGGAGGCTCATTTGTCAACAATTATTGATTGTGTGCTAGTAATATTCATGTACGTGGCTGTGTGGTGAGTGCAGAATGCTGGACAGTTCAGATCTGTACATTCTAGGGATCTGTGTTTGAGTGAAGACCAATACTCCTTAACACACTGTTCATTATTCACTCTGCAAGTGTTTATATAGCCTAGGAGTGCTTGGGATACAGCAGTGAATCAAAATAAACACACCTCTGCCCAGACAGAGTATACATCATAGTGAGAAGGGCGGACTGTAAACAATAACCATTATGTCTGTATATGAACACACACTTTATAAACAAGATGTTAGACGTGATGAGTACCATGGAAAATAAAAGAGACAGTTAGGAAGATTGAGACTAGAAAATATATCACTATGGTGAGAAAAAGGACTCAGAGTGTTGCCCTTCACCATGATAAATATTTAATTTGGCCTATATGTTTTAAATGATTTTCAAATATTACACAATGCACACATGTCTACTTAAGTCAAATGGACTCCAGTAACACATATCATTTCATTTTTTATGTAATAGTAACTTTTTAAGAGGAGTTTTGAAAGTTTTTAAATTTAATTAAATTTAAAGATGAAACAGGCCATGATTTATGGATGGATTTGGGGGCACAGACTTGAAGGAAGTAAAGTTGTTGGCTGCACAGCTGCTAGGTAAGATGTTCCAGACATAGCAAGGGTGAAGACATTGCTTGAGATGCCGGGGCCCTGCAGAGTCCACGGCACAGCAGAGATGTCCCAGTGCTGGTCAGGTGCTTGCATGCAGTGGTAGAAGATTAGTCAAACCTGGCGGAGTGCCTTGTCAGATTGGAAGGATTTTAGACTTCATAAAACAGAGAGCAATTGGAAGGTTTTGTGCAAAAGAGTGATTTGATCTAATTCATGTTTTAAGCACATTTCGGACAATTCCTGATTACCGATGTATGATTATTATTATTTTTTTTTACTTCATAATGGTACAAAAGCAAAATGCAGCATTTTTTGTCTAGAGAATGGTCTAAAATAGGTGTGCAGGTGGCTTTAAATGAGAGAGTCTGTCATGCACACAGCAAGGAAAAGGGAAAGAACAAATAGCCAGTAACAGATAGATAACATATGGAGCTTCCCAGAGCCAGCAGAAATGATTGGGAAAGGCCTGCCCCATCGTGCTGGGATCCCCAGTTGAGAGATTCCCCAACCAAACAGTGCTGTCACACCCTGAGTGGACTTCCAGCTTTTTGTTCCCACCTTAAGCATCTTTATATCATGGGGCAAACAATGCCCACCTCAGTCAGACATGGTTTGCCTTAGCTGTTTTCTAGGGTACAATGTTCTTCTCCTTTCCTCTTGTACAGAACCCCCTGGGGGCCAGCCTGACCCAGACCAGGAGTCCTGCAAGATATCTGAAAGAAACACTGAATATGATACAATGAACCCTGTCTCTTTTTCCCAGTCAGCTCTCAGTAGGCACAAAGAGCACATGACAATTTACTAATATAATTTATATTACAACTGAACATAAACTGTGATTCAGAATAAGCTGGGCTCTTTGCTCGGGCTAATGAGAGGTGGTCTCAGCCTGCTTTAATGCGGGCCAGCAGAGTGAGCCACAGCCACAGTCAACCACAAGGTTAGGGGACACTGACACCTCACAGCAAGCTGTGCTGCTGAGCTGTAATGAAAAATGGGTTTTGGACATAAGACACTTTCATCCTATATCGAATTTCTCAGGATATAACCTGTCATAATCTTGGGAGTGTTTGTACTCTTCGTTTTTCTGAACAATAGATGTAAAGTTCAAGGTCAAGTGTGAAGAAGCCAGTTGAGAAACTATTACATAATTTAAATTTGAGATTTTTTTTGTGTGTGGCTGAAATTGGGATATAAGCAATGGAAATGCTAGAAGGTTTCAGATTCTATTAATATACTTAAATTATTCAATTTAAGGTAGCAGATACACTTAAATTTAAAGTTAGCAGAATTGGGTGTGTCGTGTAGGACAGAGAGTGGGGTTAATGCCTTCAGCATTTTGGAAAGTGGGGTTAATGCCTTCAGCATTTTGGAAAGCCCCTCTCTGTAAGAACATGGGGACAGATGGGGAGGAATTCAGGTGAAAACACCTGAGATAAGGTTAGAGAGAGAGCTCAGCTTTGCATATTGTTCAGAAACTCTCCCTAGAAAAGCAACTGGGTCCATAAGTACTATGGCCGAAGTTAGCACAGAGGGCCCTAGAAAGGACACTATGTACTGACGTGGGCTTCCTGGGGAAATGAGAAATGCTGTCCTCAGAAATGAACAGGTTGCTAGTGTGCTCAGGAAGGGCTGGAGTAGTGAAGTGGGCACTGGACAATAAAGAGATAACAGGAAGTACATTCCAGACCCTTTGATAGGAGCAACCAGGGAGTTTGTGGGAATTAGCAGACAGACTGCTGAGAGGGGAATTTTTATGGAAATGCTGAGGACATATGGGCAGGTAACTTAGGGACAAAGTTACTTGGGGGGCTTTAAAGGTCAAACTTCAAGAGCCCACTGCCACCCAGGGCCCACTGTCAGCCCAGAGCTTGCTCCCAAGCCCTCTACAGTCACTGTTTACATTTTTGTCTTGGAACTGTCCCATAATATTCTAAGAGTCTATTTGCTTTTTTCTCAAGCTCCAAGATTCAAAGTTGTTTGAGAACAAAGACTTCATATTTTTCTTTTTTTTTAAACCATAACAATGATTTATTCAAGGAAGCTGAATAAGAGCTTGCTCAAGCAATAACTTATATTTACATTTTATCATGCTCTCCCTGATTCTATCTTACCTCAATGCCTACACAAATACTTTTAGCTAAAAATAAAAATCTGTCTGTGAGTAGTAATAAACTCTTGACAAGAGGCCACCTTGAAAGAGTTAACACAATAGAAAAGTTGCAAAAAAGCAGTTTTCTTAAGAGTAATTGCCAACAGCAGAGAACACCATGGTCCCCAGGGATGTGCCAACGTGGAAACTTGACAGTGACAAAACAAGGGGTTGTCATGAATCCACAAAGGACAGGTAAGTGGCTGGTGAGGGTTTCTGTAGACCAGTGATGACAGGCTTCTGTCACAGATGACACATTGGAGACAATCTAGGAAGAAAAATGTGTTTGGCTCGTGGCTTCAGAGGCCTATAGTCACTCCTGTTTGGGCATGTGCCAACTTACTGCACCACACAGAAGAAACTTCACACCTCACTGGGACTGGGGAACAAGGGATAAATTCAGGAAGAGGCAACATCCCATCCAAGGGCATTGGTTACCATAGTAACCAACTTCTGTCTATCAGGTCCTACCTCCTGAAGGTTCTACCACCATCAAATACTGCCACAGGATGGGGACCAAGCCTTCGGCACATGGACCTGAGAAGGTCACTCTAGCACTAATTGTACTTTTATAAGGATGAACGCTTTGAATCACTTCTGCAGTTTTGTGACAAGGACTATGGTCATTAGTACTCATCCCTTCAGAGACCTGAAGCAGAATGCTCAGCACAGCATGCCCCAAGAGCCTCTTCAATAGCCTTCATGATGATAGAGCAGGAAAGTCAACATCAGTCTCAGCCTCTAGCCCCGGCAGAAAGAGAGACAGACTTGACATAGTTAAAGAGCCTTAAGCTTCTACCTACTGAGGGTTAGCTACAAGAAGCAAATCAAAGGCTTTGCCGAACACAGGCAAAGGGGGAGCAGCAGATGCTTGAGTCCCTAGTGCCACACTCCTGGGTATGTCTGAATGTTCCAAAGAATCTCTGTGGGCAGTTAATACACATATTCATTTACCCTAAAATAAGACCGTATTAGTCATTGTAGCTTGCTCTGCTTCCTACTCTGATTTCTATGACTCATAGGCTCATGTATGTGTTAGCCAATTTACAAACACTATTACTTGTTTTCCTCAAAAGAATGGGTCATTTCCTTCATTTTGAAGAAAATTCTTGCCAAAAGGCCATGTCTGAATTATCATAGTTGGCCTTTAGGTGATTCTTTTACATAAAGGATGCCCCACATAAAGAGTAGCTAGTTCATGCAGCCCATACCAGAGAGTAATCACGACAACACACACTTTAGTCTGCTGGCGGAGTACTACATCCTCACACAGAATATTAAAGGCATGTATTCTAGGGTCAGGATTAAATAATTCCACTAACTTTTCCTTGTTTCATCGAGGATTCTTCCGGTGAAACTAACACATTTAACTCCTGGGGTATGGAAGTGTGGGTACAATAATTTCTAGTGTACTTTGTACCAATCTCTATTCATGTTGTCATTGATACAAATTGTAATGCAGAAAAAAGGTCAAAATGCTAATATTATTTCTAAGATAATTTTGACCATTTTGTTCCTCTGAAAACATCTCAAGGACCTCTGAGGGATGCTGGGCCACAACTGAACATCTGCTGCTGTAAACACATCCTTTTGTGTGCCTTGAAATGTGTGGACCAAATCTATAACAACTTTAGGTGCCTGATAATATTAACCAATTGCAATGTAGACATGGTCTACTAAGATCTGCAGAGCTAGTGCTCCTGCCTGGTCTGCTTAAGGGAAGAGAAAGGATCCAGGTTGGAACTCATTCACAGTTCTGTCTTGTTGGAGGTAGAGATAGTAATTTCTTTTCAATTTTCTTTTCTTCTCCCAACTCAGACACCTCTACTCTTTGATAGATTGTTGGTGTAAACTCCAAACCAACTTCTAATACCTGTCCCAACAGATTTGTGAATTTAGAGAAGAAGAGTAGGCAAGAATATGTGCTCCAAGCAAACCTTTCTGATCCTCTGATTTACTACACAGACACCACATTCAGCTGGGCTGCAATTCCATTTATTTAAAATGTGATTTTATTCATACTTTCATCATGATAAAATTCTACCACAAATATATTTAGTGTGTAATCATAGGAATGGAAGGAAATGGAAGACAGTGCCTAGTTAATTCACATGATTATAGGAAGATTGACATAAAAATCCTTCAAGCAGAAGTTATCATAACAAAATACTCTCAGAAAGATGAGATTCTGCAGTCTTAGGGATTTCATATTATAGTGAATGGCATTATGATTAGTGATAAATTTAATAAAAATAAGATTTATGTTGGTCCCAAATCAAAGGTGCCTAGTCACCAAGGGATGGCTTCAGGGTATAGAGAGCATGCAGTAGAAAAGTGACATGTCAGAAGTTCTCACAAGCTTGAGGCGCTTGGCAAACGTCTCAGAGGGCATGTGGTTAGTTCCCACCACATGAAAGACACTCAACATCCTGTCTAGAACGTGCATTCAAGAGGGGTGTCCATTCCCCTCCAAAACCTGGTGACCTAAACATACAAGAGGTGTCATTCCCTTCAAAGCCCAGTGACACCTGTAACTTCCCCTTCTCAGGAAAGAACGCCTTCAAAGAGCAAATTGTACTTTCTAGAAAGGACTGTCATTCTCCTGAAAACACATATGCTGGTACTTTTAACCGTAATTAATAATACTCAATATTTAAATTAGTGTGTTAAGTGTGCTGTGTTATAGTTAAGATTTGTTAAGCCAATACAAACTTAGATGTTTATATAATTAAAACATCTATTTTCAGGCTTATAAAAATGACATTTGAAATTGGAATAAAATCTCTTGGGGCTCATTTCCTTCTGTCCGCTTGTCTTGTCCAACTTCAGTATGATAGTTTTTGTTTTATCTTATGATATTTTTTTGTTATGTTGTGCTGTTGTCTCTTAGAAGCCTGTTCTTTTCTAATGAGAGACAGAAAGGGAGTGGATCCGGATGAGAGGGGATGTGGGGAGGAACTGGGAAGAACAGAGGGAGAAATAGAGCAAACTGTATTCAAATTATATTATACCAGAAAAGAATCTATGTTTAATAAAAAGAGGAAAATTACCACTCTTGGGGGAAATAGTCTACCCCAGGCAAGATCACACCAATTGGTTACCCAATACGAAATGGTCAGCCCTGAAACCATACATACATTATACAGACTGAACAGGGTGTGTGTGTGTGTGTGTGTGTGTGTGTGTGTGTGTGTGTGTGTGTGTGTGTGTATAACAATAATTAATGAAAAATATGCCATAAGTTTGAAAGAGAGCAAGAAATTGCATATGTTGTGGGCTTAGAGGGAGGAAAGGGAGGGATAAAATGTGTAATTATGTTATAATCCTAGAAACAAAAGAAATAAAAAAATAAATGTAATAAAAATAAAATGTAAGAAAGAAAATAAATTAAAGTACCTAAAGAAAAATTTCATTACCAATGACAAAAGGTGCTGCACAATTATCTTAGTTAGGGTTTCTCTTGCTGTGAAGAGACACTACAATCACGCCAACTCTTATAAAGAAAAACATTTAATTGGTGGCTGGCTTAGAGGTTCAGAGGTTTAGTCCTTTGTCATCACGGCAGGGAGTATGGTGACACATAAATAGACATGGTGATGGAGAAGGAGCCAAGAGTTCTACATCTGGATCGGCAGGCAGCAAGAAGAGAGTGACACTGGGTCTGGCTTGAGCATTTGAAACCTCAAAGTCCGCCCCAGTGACATACTTCCTCCAACAAGGCCACACCTCCTCGTAGTGCCACTAGTGGCCAAGCATTCAAATGTATGCGCCTATGGAGGCCATTCCTACTCAAACCACAACAACAATTTACTTTTAAGTCAGTTATTGAAGAAAAATAAATTCTGTTTGTACAATTTCTACAGATCCTCAAGAAAGAAATTGTAGGTTGAATAAATAAGTCTTCTCTTCTTAATTTAAAATGAGCAAGTTTTTAATTTAAAAACAAGTCTTTCAATATACATTGAAGCTTTGGATAAATAATAAAATCATAGGAGAAAACTGTATTTTTATTCAGATTTTTAAAGAGCTTCAAAGTGCTGTAAATGGGGGGCTGGAAAGATGGATCTGTGGTTAAGATCATTTGCCTTGCATGGGATCCAGTTCAGTTTCTGGCACCCACATTTCACAACTACCCTTGACTACAGTTTCAGAAGAATTGGCACCCTCTTCTGGCCTCCACAGGTACTGCATGCACATGGTACACATACTTAAATGCAGGCAAAACCACGGATACACAGAAAATGAAATAAATAAGTCTAAAAATAATTTTTAAATTGCTGTATGGTAAAAAAGAATGATCATCAAACATGGAAGGGTGAAGCTGCCTTTTCCTTGCCTGTCTGAGAGTGTAAAAAAAACCAACAAATACATCTAATATAAGCACTGTTTAAATGAATTTATTTACAGAAAATATATTTGTTAAATATTTTTCATTTGCTAGATGTTTTGTTTAAAACAAAACCACACCATTTGACTCAGAACCTGATCTTCCCCTGATTCATGCTAAAAGTATTACTGAGGTCTTCCTATGGACCAGACATTATTTCAGGCCAAGCATATTCAGAATAGCAAAGCAGACAAGGCCCCTGCTCTCCTGGAGAGCAGGGTGGTGAGGAGAAGAGGGATAACACTGATGAAGAAATGAGTGAATGAAGACAACCAGTCAGACAGTGGTTGGTTCTACCAAGAAGACAACCAAGAGCAACTCTCAAAGGACCAAGGCAGAGGCAGCTACAGGTGCCAAGATCTTTCAAGAGGATTATTGAAGAAGATCCAACTTCAAAGGCAAGAGACAGGCTGGAGAGGTGGCTGTGGGGTTAAGAGCACTGACTGCTCTTCCAGAGGACTGTAGCTTGATTCCCAGCATCCATATGGTGGCCAACAACCATCTGTAAATCCAGTTCTAGGGTACCTGATGACTTTTAGGGCACTGAACGTATGTGGCACACAGACATCCATGCACTCAAAACACCCATATGCATAAAAATTAAATACAAATAAATCTCAAAAAAGAACAAAAGGGGTAAGCTAGATAGTTGAGGCATACGCCTTTAATCCAAGCATTTGGGAGGCAGAGACAGGCAGGGCTACACAGAGAAACCCTGTCTCAAAAACAAAACAAAACAAAAAAAAGGCAAGTGGAGCTCCTCCTTTCTCCAATTCCATGCCTCATCCGCTCCACCTCTTCAGGTTAGCTTCCCCTGAAGTTAGAACTCAACCTACTTTCTCCCAACTCGAAATTGACTGCCAGGTAGAGACTGGCTTCACGTGGCCTACAGCCACTTACTTACAGACTTACTGTTATTTCATCTATGTTACAATTTCAGAATGTTTATGTATTCTGAAAGCATTGACAGGTTATCAATCATTGTTTTTGATTGAGGGAGCTTGTAAAAGCAGTGACAGCAAGGGAACCCTGATGTCCCTCATCCAGGGAGACACATTGCTTTAGTCCCTCTTGTTGTAACTGGCAGCTGCAGCTGTATTTGGGTCTTGTTAGGAGGTTGATGACAGTGACCTACAGAGTAGAACACTGGGTGCATTAAGAACAGCTGGTGTCTTGGAGACAGGTGCCCAGCATCAACAGAGAAGAAGCAGACTCCGTGTTGTTGACAGAATGCCCCAAACCCTCAGGGTTCTCATCAGCATGGTCATCTATTCCCTGCTCTAAGTGAAAAGAAGAAAGTCATCAGGTTTAAAAGACCTAGTGGGAACAGACGCAAACCAGGAAGATGAGGTAATTTGTCCTGAACACTTCTGCATGTTTTGATTTCCTTAAAGATGACTGCTACCCAGTAAATGATTAAATCAGGCATACTTCAATGATACACATGAAATTTTAAATAGATAATGCATTCACACTGCATGTAAATGAAAACAACATAAACAGATGTTCATCAAAGAATTTCTACTCCATACCCCGTTCCTACTAGGGTAGATTTCTATTAGGTTTGGATTTTGGAGGGGTGTCTTTTTGTTTTTGTACATTGCACAACAGGAATATATATTCTTTTTTATATTTATTTATTTTATGTATTTAAGTGTTTTGCCTTCATGTGCATAGGTGCACCATGTATGTGCCTGGTGCCCATGGAGGTCAGCAGAGGAAGCAGATCCCCTGGAGCTAGAACTGAAGTCATAAATGGCTGTGAGTCACCATCTGGATACAAAACCTAGGTTCACTGCAAGAGCAAAATGTGCTCTTAACCACCGAGCCATTGTTCCAATCCCAGAAGTACATATTCTTATACAAGTATATATGCTTATATAGTGAAGGCATAGTGCTATGTGGTTCTACCATTGACGATCTTAGCACATCTTTTTGGTTGTCAGAGTGTATTCTTTGACACATGCGTGGTACCCAGTATGTGGACACAGCATTGCCTGTTAAACATAATCCTCTACAGATAGATATGCTCTAATTCTAAGATTTTGGTATGCAAACAAGTGCAGTTGTAAGGTTATGTATAGCTTCCCTTTGCATTGGGACAATTATATCTGCAAGAGAAGGCTTCCAAAATGATATTTTTATATACACTAAAATTATTTATTTGTAGTCGGTGTAACTACATGGGGGTGTGCTACAGTGTCCCCCACTGGCAATAATGCCTTGGAGCGCCTACACTCCAATGAACACTTCCTCCCACTTTCAGGGTTTTAACAATCTTCTAGACCAGAAAGTCTCAATGAGATTTTATTTTGCAGTTTTCTAATCATGACTGATATGAAGCATCTTTTTATATATTTGAGTGGGATTTGTGTTTTTTCTATTCCATTCCTAGTCCTTTATTTTTTATTATGGTTTCTTCTTATAGTTATTTGTATTAGGGAGATTAGCTTTCTATGATATAAATCACATATATCTCTCATGCCTTGCATTAAGCATCTTTTGACATTTTACCCATAGGACATTTCCTTCTTTCTCTTGATTTTGTTTTATAGGGAGACTCATTATTGTTGTGCTTATCAATTTTATATGGCCTCTGGATTTTCTTCTGAAATTTGATAGCCTTAATTTAATTTAATTTTTATTTTCCATGAGACGGGATACTATTATATATTCCAGACTGGTCTCCAACTTGTGATCCACTTGTCTCAGACTCCTGAGTGTTGTAGTTACATGCATGTCCCAGCATAGCTGACCTGAATAGAAAACTTCCACCCATGTCCAGTTTATCCCTACTGTACCAAGGGAGGTGTCTTTGTTCTGTCTCCTAAGTAGCTTTAGCCCATGCTCATCCCACCTTCAGGCTGGAAGGACAGGGGACCCCCGGCAGCAGAGAGAAAGAGGGGATCAACTTCCTCACCAGAAGGCTCAGAGAACACATCTCAGAAGAGAAGGTAGGGAGAATCTAAGAGCTGGAGGATGAGTAGAAACTGTGACATGCTGCTTTCTGGATGTGACATGGTTACCACACTCATGAATGCACAGCAGCTGTGGTTACCTGCACATGATCAAGCCAGTTAAGACTTCGGCAGAGATGAGAGAGGTTTCTCATCCTCAAGTGCATGGCCCCACACCCATGTGTATATGGATAGCACTGAGACTTGAAGTGGGGAGAAGACATGTTGGGCGGGATATGGGGGAGTTGGGGGAAATAAGTGAATCTTGATGTAATTGTATTTCATTGCAAATCAAATTATTAAAAATAAAGAAAATGGTTTTAAAAATAAAGAAATGAGAAGAGGAGAGAGGGAAGGGGGAGAGGGAAGGGGAGAGAGGGCCAAAGAACTTGAAGGGGGAACTGTTGACCCAAAATTAACATTGGAGTTATTCTTAAGAACATCTAACATTGACATTTTTGTTGGTGGTTCTAAAGAAAGATAAGCCTACTGCATAGGTGGTCACAGATCACAGAAGTGGGGACTCCATCCAATTCCCATTATTAGAAGCCTAACTTCTCTATTCTCAGCCCCTCCATAATGGAGCCTCCCTCTCCTCACTGTCCCCAGAGTTTGAAACTGACCAGTGTTTGGGACAGAAGATACAAATACAAGGCCCACTGTCATCCTCTTGGACCAAGGTGTCAGAACATATCCTTACTGTTGGCACCAAGGATCACCTTTATCTCCAATTGTGACACCCCAAATATGTGGGGATGTGTCAGGTGTGCTGGGAAAACAGGCTTAAGCATCAGAGAAGATGAACCCCAAGACAGGCAACAAGGATGGGCTGCAGAGGGGTCCAATGTGGAACAGAGGGTTCTTGCCCTTTCGCGAGGTTCAGGGATCTCTCGTCTCCCCTGTCAAGGCCCTGCTCCTACAGACTGGCTCCAAGTTCTCTCTTTGCTCTGCTGTCTGCCAGGACCAGCAGGCTCTGCTGTCCTCACTTTCAGCCCTGAGGAAACCATTCCAACACCAGAGCCTCTGTATGCTCTCCCCTCACCTGTGTGCACACATGCATTCTGACACGCATCCACCTCATACTGATGTCTCACACTGTCATGTATTCTCTCTCACACACACACTTGGAGTCCCACTCCCACCCATGCCGCTTTGGTTCATGTACCTCACACACTCACACTCTCCTCCTCGTGTGTGTTGGTATCAGACCCACTCCGCACTGACACTCCCTATACACTCATTTCCACGGTGGTGCTCACCTGTGCTCTTGCTCACAGTCTCATCCTGCACACCGTCTCGATTACACCCCACTCCTGTTCACATCCTCATTGTCTTTATTCTCATCCACTCACCCATCCATCCCTCATGTTCATTTTCTTCCAAGTTTTCCCTTCTTCATCCAGAATGATGGAAGTCTGCACTAATCTTACTTCATTGACAAAGAAGCACACAGCTTTGGAGTCCATGTGCTCAGAGTTAAAGGACTGTAACTGAAGTCCAATCTGCAGGGAATTCTTAACAGTACACAGACAGAAAAGGATGAAGATCAATGGAGTGCTCTAGACTCATTTAGAATTTACCAGAAATTTTTGTCTATTTTGTTTTAACAAATTTTTTTTGTATTTTTGTATCAGGGCTAAGATTTTTAATATTCTTATTAATTTGTGTGTATGTGCATGTGCATGTATGTATGCACATTATACATGTTTCTGGAGTATACTTGCCTTGGCAAGTGTGTGGAAGTCAGAGGTCAACTTTGAAGAGTCAGTTCCTTTTCCACTTTCACATGGGTTCTAGGGGATGAGCTCAGGTCCACCAGGCTTACAAGGCAGACACTCTACCCACTGAGTCATCCTAGGGGCTGCGATATTTTTAATGACACAAAGTGAGGACAGAATGAAGCATTTTTAATAAAGATGCTCCTGTAACCCACCAGGACTCTGTTTTCCAAAAGCTTGAGGAATGTCTCTTCACTGTCTGACATTGCAATTAGAGTCTGCCTGTAGAGAGACCAAGAGAACCAGTTACCCCTTTGCCTTTGTTCTTGCTGGCCTGAAATTAACTGAGAAGCTCCGAGGAAAGGAATGGAGTAGAGAGGAAGAGGAGAGAAACCCCATGAAGACAGTGAGAGTTCATGGGGTCAAAATGGCCATCAACTGTCCTCTACAGCTGCAAGTTCCTCCGGGCCCACTCAGATGGAGACGGATGGTATATCAACATGCCTCTCATCCTCATTCTTCATGTCTCTGCTCCAAGTCTGCCATCTAACAACAAGCCCCCTATCCTTATTAGGCCATCTATTATCATATTTTATAGATTCATAAGGTTTAATTCTTAATCTTTACCCACTGTAAGCCCAGAGAGAGACAGGAGGTTGGTCTCATCTGGAGGTTGAGATGTGGGTTGGTGGACAGTGGCATTCTCAGCCCAAGGGAAGAGAGAGTTGAAATGTGCTCTGGGTGAAGGCTCAAGGCTTCCGGTGTGATTCCCATGTGCTAGCTCCAGCCTCTTTTGTGTGCTGACACCTTCCTCCTAAACGCTTCCATCTGCATGTCCCTGCTCCAATACTCTTTATCATTTCACAAATTTTACTGGTTAGCAATTCCTTGGTAACAAAGCAAAGGTGGGAGTCTCTGTGTGGCACCCAGGTGTCACCAGCCTGGCGCTGTGCACACAGGCACTTGTTATGGAGCTCCTAGCACTGAGGGATGTGAACAGCCTTCTTATCTCTTTATTTTACAGTAATAAATTGTAGCTGGAACCTTACCTAGTAACACATAGTAAATCTATAAGAAGAAAAATGGCCCCTATGAGGTTTTTCATTTGTCTTTTTTAATGGCATGGGGCTCAGCTGTCTGAAGGCATAGAACTTTGTTCAAAATACCAAAATAACCCAGTGCTACATAGTCTCTCTTCATGTTCATCAAAATGTCGATGGGTTGGGGGGGAAAGGGGGGGGGAAATGTCGATGGGCTCACAGAGTCACAGGAATGACAGCAAATCAGCAGAATCCCAGGGACCCCAGAGACCGTCAGTACCTCCATGTGTGCTGTGTCTGCTCTGTGCTGTTCATTCTCCAGACTGTAAAATATGTCTGAAGAGTGCCCCCGTCCTCAGGAAGATGAATCAGGTGCACTGTAATTACAAAGGTACCACACAGCAAGGAGTCCCAAATGCTATGCAAGATGAGCCATTGTGTATAGAAGGAAATCTATTTTCTTTCTTCATTGTTTTCACCCTGCCTTGAATTTATATATGAATATACACTATCAAAAAGGTTTGAAGGCTTCTAAGCTAAACTCTGATGACTGCTCAGCAAAGCCTGATGAATCACCAGCATGAGTCTCCCGAGTTCATGAGCAGGCAGTGTGTTCTGTGTGGAGACTGAGTGAGATATCCAGGCAACACTTGCTTAGGATGGAGAGGAACCCCACCAACATGTAAATGTGGGAACATGCACTTGAATAACTTGTAAAGGAGAAAATAAGAAATGACCACCTTCTTGTTTTTGCTAAGATGCACAGTTATTTTCTGAATCTACATATAGAATTTGAGGGTAACACACTTATTTATGGTAATGACATTGTATATTATCAGCTTTTCTTCTGTGTGACATTACCAGCTTCCTAAAAAGTTCTACTTAAACAAGACAGATGGATGGGTGGATAGAACAATAGATGAGTGGATGGATGGATGGATGAATGGATGGATGGATGGATGGATGGATGGATGGATAGATGGATTTTTTCAGCAAAACACACAAAAAATGAAGGAAATAGTAAATTTTCTTTGCTTAATCCGCAAATCACCAGTCACTTGTATTTAAGACCTTTATTCCTCTCCATTTTTGCTGTTTTGCAAAATAAGAACTATTTATGCAGGATAGTCTATTGCATGCTATATCTCCATGACAAAAAATGGACCTACCACATGAGGACAGTGGACACAATTTCTAAGAATGCAAGAACAGAAAGGAAGCAATTCAAATAATGCTTGAACCCAGCCTTTCAATTGCTTCCAACTGTAATTATTTTGTGTTTCTTCCATAGTCTACTGGGATCTATGTACATTAGGCTTTCAGATGAAATCTAGTCTTAAGAGGCAGAAAGTTCCATTAGCCAAAATTCAGTGGCTTTGGGAGAGTGGAGTTGCTGTTTGTCAAGCAGAATGGGGTTGTTGTAAGACTACCCAGCACAGTGAAAGCTATACCTCACTGTGTGGCAGAGAAGGGGCTTCTGAGCAATGATGACACAGATGGGTAGGGGAATTATGGGAGAGTGTGAGCGAGGGAATGATGGGAGAGTACACCTGGCACACAGGATGTGAGCAAGGGAACGATGGGAGATCACACCAGACATACAGGGTGTGAGCGAGGGAATGATGGGAGAGTGTGAGTGAGGGAATGATGGGAGAGTGAGAGCGAGGGAATGATGGGAGAGCACACCAGACATACAAGGTGTGAGTGAGGGAATGATGAGAGAGTAAGAGCAAGGAAATAATGGGAGAGTGAGAGCGAGGGAATGATGGGAGAGCACACCAGACATACAGGGTGTGAGCGAGGGAATGATGGGAGAGCACACCAAACATACAGGGTGTGAGCGAGGGAATGATGGGAGAGCACACCAGACATACAGGGTGTGAGCGAGGGAATGATGGGAGAGTGAGAGCAAGGGAATGATGGGAGAGTGAGAGCGAAGGAACAATGGGAGAGCACAGCAGACATACAGAGAGTGTGAACAATGAGAGTAAAATGAAAAGTCAGGCAGCGCAAGTGTGAAGAAGCCATTAGACTGTGGAGAGAAAAGACTTGTGGGGCAGCTGCTGAGGGCGTGGACTGAGACGGGGAATGATGACATACCTAAGAAAGCCTGAGACAATGTGCCTGAAGCTGGAAACAGTACTCCATGTCCAGAATCCCACTGTGCACCTGTGTGCATTGTGCTCTGAGGAATGCCCTAAGCATCTGAACTATTTAGGCTATATTTTTCTGCAGACTTTCATGTCTTCATGTGTGATTCCAAGCAGAAATTGAAACATAAAGTTCTAGGCTTGATTTTAACATTCGTCATTGAACTTTATGGTTTTCTGGTGGGCTTATCCTGAGTGCCTGAATTATTCCACTTGCTCATTTTCTGAGGTTCTGTTAACTCCTTTAAACTCTCTTTAACTCCACTGAAGGCTCCCCTCTCTTCTAAGACTCTTTTATGGGAGAGGTGAAGAAACTTCAGTCCATAAATTAATTTTTACTGGGATAAAACATGAAAATCTACATTCCAAAGAAAATTTAGGTAGAAAAATATCCTAAGTCATTATCCAATTAAGTACTCGGGATTTCCAATTCATGGCTAGAATTAGTTATCCTTAATCCAGTTCATTATTTCTGTGAGAAAGAGTCAGGAACTGAATTCAGAAGGAGGAGGCTCAGAAATATTCAGGATCATAGTATAGTCCCTCTTCTTCATGGCTGGCATCACACCCAAAGCCTAACAATAACAGCCTCAATCAAAAATGTCCAAGTCCTTAGTGCTGGAGAGTTGTATTTTACTTTGGCAAATTGTCTGAAATCCTTACAAGTTATCCTGTGCTCTTTCTATGGAAAACAAGTATGTATTTTAGGCAAGAATTTCACCATCTTCCCAATATTCAAAACGGCAGATGCAGAGACCCACAGCCAAACATCGGGCTGTGCTTCGGGAGCCCTGCTGAGGAGAGGGAGTAGAGATTGCAGGAGACAGGGGTGTCAGGGACATCACAGGAAAACCCACAGAAACCACTAGCCTGGTTCATGGGAACTCTCAGAGTCTGAACCAACAACCATGGAGCCTGCATGGGTCCGACCTAGGGCCCCTGCATATATGTGACAGTTGTGTAGCTTGGTCTATTTGTGGCAGTGGGAGCAGGGATGTCCCTGGTGCTTTGGCTGCTCTTGGGAACCCATTCCTCATGCTGGATTGCCTTGCCCAGCCAGAATACATGGGGAGGTGCTTGGTCTTATGGCAGCTTGATATGCCATGCTTTGCTGAAGTCAAAATGGGAGGACTGGCCCTTTCTGAGGGATTATGGAGGAGGGGTGAATTGAGGAGGGGGCCAGAGGTGGGGAGGAGGAAGGGAGTGGGAGGAGAGGAGGGAGGGGAGGCTGTGATCGGGATGTAAAATAAATTAATTTTAAAAAATACTATCCAAAACGGAGGCTGGTTCTGCCAGCATGCTCCTGGGCCCAGCACAAGAACAGATTCGTTTTTACCCCAGACTTGATGCCTTTGGCTGTAAGAGTGAAGAATAGCTGTTCTCAATCACATAAAGTTGTATTTGTTTTTAACGTGAAAGTTTATGCACTAACCCTCCTGTGTCCCCCTCGTGTGCTGCAGGCATACTCTGCACCAATTTCCTTCCCTTTTACAAGTCAAATGAAATGAGACCCAGGAAAGAACCTCAAAGTAATCACCACTCTTCCAGGCAGATAAAGCCACCAGGGAGTTTGGAATTTGGGTAATCTCCTTAGCATCAGGAAGTGGAGAAAGGAATGAGTAGAGGAGTGAGTTGATGGGACACAGATGAATTTAGTGACTGTGCTGCATAGAGCACAGAATTGTCCCAAATGCCTGGTCAAGACTGAGTATAAATTGGTGGGGAGATTATTCGTGGTACCCAGGGGCTGAGAAAGAAAGACTTTCTCAGAAATGTGTGGGTTGTCTTGCCATAAACATGGGATGAGAAAAGGGAGACGTCAGGTAAACCAAAGCGTAAATCAGTACATTTTAAAATGAAACAAAGAGGGGTAGGAGATAGCTCAGCAGGTAAAGGTGCTGCTGATGGCCCCACAACCTGGGTTTGGTCCAGGGACCCTCCTACACACACAGTAAATAAATAAATGTAGTAAGAGGAACAAATGAAGAACGAAGAGACCACAGTCTGTTTATTGCAGTAGTGTTATGGTGGAAATAAGAAGAAAGTGTGGCAAAATAGGGAATTTTTTTTTCTCTGAGAGATTTGAACACACACTGACAGCAGGGGACCTGCATTCACCAGCCAAGGGAACCCCAGAGCAGAATTGGAAGTTGGGCTTCACTTTTACCCTGGTACATTAACCGAATTCAGCATCATTCTCTGCACCCTTCCATGGAGGATGCTCCCTCTGGGAACATCTGACCCCTAGAGCTAAACACCTTGCTCCTTAATTTTCTTTAGGTCTCCATGTTGTCTCGATATTTTCTGGCATATCATCTTGATTCTAGATCTTCTGCACTCCATAGTTTGAATTTGACTGCACATCTGATAATCTGTTGATGACACAATTAATGTCCAAAGGGCCCAAGGTGAACTTCTAAATTAGAGTTTCCAAGACCCACTTTCTGATCCCTTGATATTTGCCTAATGCATACACTGACTTGATAAGGCAGGCAGCGAGGAAGTTACCTGTAATTTCTAAAGTCAGGAACCTTAAAAAATAGGTAATTATTTTCTAATATTTCTCATTTTTACATTTTTATTGTTCATGCACATGCACTTGTGTGTGTATGAGTGTGTGTGTTTGTGTGTGTGTGTAGGTACACATGGTCAAAGGAAAGAACTGTTACAAGTTGTCTTCTGACCTCTGCATGTACACACACAAAACAGAAAGAGAAAAAGGAAGAAAGATTATCTTTGAAGTATATTGTGCACTTAGTCCATATTCACCCCACATTTTTCCCCTCCCCCTCCATTACCTTCCTTCTCACAGATAATCTTGTTTCTACCTTCACGTCTTGATCTAAATGATTTATGTATTTATATAAGATCTAAGCTCTACAAATAAGTGACAATATGTGCCATTTTTCTTTCTGAGTTTGGGCTATGTTGTTTAATGTAATGATCTCCCTTCTCTACTAACAGTATAATTTCATAAAATTCCAGTCTGTCCCACATTTTCTTTATTCATCATCTGTTGATGGAAACCTATGCTGACTCCACAATTAGTTATTATGAATTATAAGGCAATAAGTATAGTTGTGCAGGTATCTTTGTGGTATGTTGGCTTAGAATCCTCCTGACGCACAGACTGGAGTGGCCCAGCTGGATCATATGATACTTCTAGTTTTAGTGTGTTGAAGACCTTCTACACTAATTTCCATACTCACCAACAGGAGAATTCTGTTTTCTGTGAATCCTTGACAACATTTGTCCTTATTTGTTTGTTTTTTTTTTTTTTTGACAATATTAGTTCTGACTGGGTGGGATAAATCTCAATGTAATTTTAATTTATACCTATATCCACACCCTAAAGTATTTCCCCTAACAGTCTCAGGTCTTATGATAAAGATTATTGATCCAGTTTTTACTGATTTTCATGCTGGGTGAGAGATAAGGCTTGGGTTTCATTCTTCCACATGTGGATATAGTCTTCCCAGCACCACTTGTTGAAAAGGTTGCATTTTCCACAATATGTGTTTTATTTCGTTTGTCAAAAACCAGGTGGCTGTAGTTGAGGGCTTTTATTTCTGGGCCTCGATTCCCCGCTTCTTAAACTATGGGTTGTGACCCCCTACAGAATGGAATGTGGAAATTGTAAACATTTGGCAATAGTAAAAGATTTCTGAATGATCAGTGACCAGAAGTTAACTCAAAATCAAACATACAGTGAATGGAGGTCTTTGCAGTGCACACCTATGTCGATGTGAGACTCCACCGCAGCCTTGGCTCTGAGCTCACATGAGCTCTTTGCACAGTGGCAGCTGAGACCCCGCACAACATCAGGAACACTGCCAAAAACAGCTTGGCTAGAGATTACTGTTTGTGGAGAATTACAGCGTTTTACTGTGCACACGAAGTGTTCTGCACTTACAGAATCATAGCCCCTTAATTCCAGAAAATACTTCAAATATTTTCCTACTAGCATTTTTCAGCATGTAAATAACCAAATTTTATATCTTTGGATTGTATTGTATTACAGTGTTTGATTTTTTAAATCAATTTTGGTTTGGAATTAGGATAAAATTTCCAACCATTTCTTAAATGGCCCTGAATATGCTTCTGCCATTTTGTTCCATGTATTTAGGTGAGGTAGTACTCTTGGCATCGATGCTAAAATAAAATTATCAATCAATAGGGTGAAGATCTCCTATTTCCTGCAATGTAAGTACTCAGCCAAGTTTTAATTGTTGTGTAAATATAGACCAGCACCTCCCTCTCATTACTCTGAGATCTTCTTCTTTCAGCTCTTAACAAACATTTGTATCATACCAATGAATTGTTTTAAAATAATTTTTGATTTACTGTCAGTAAATGTTTCATTTGTGTGCCTGTCCTATATGCCTGTGTACCCAAGGCCACATGATAACTCGGATGAAAACGGAACATGAATGGAAAAGTTTAAGAAGTCCTGCTGTGTTTCTTCTATGGTTTGTGTTTCTATTTTTGTTCAATATCATGCTGGTTTTCTTACAACACATCAGCACTATAACTTCAAATCTTGTATTGTGATACCTCCGGCAATGCTCTTTTTGTTCAGGATTGTTGGACTATTTGAGTCTTTTGTGCTTCTATGTGACTTTGAGATTGCTGTTTCTACTTTGGGAAAAATTTTCATTGGAATTTTAATGAGGATTTTCCTGAATCTGTAGATCACTTTTGTTATTATATTATTTATTGTGCCAATCCATGAGTGCAGGAGGCCGGTCCATCTTCAGCTGTCTTTTTCAATTTCTTTATTTAGTGATTCAACATTTCCACTACAGAGGTCTTTTACTTCCCTAGTCAAGTTTACTCAGAGGTTTGTCTTGTTTGTTTGATTGTTTGTTTGTTTGTTTGTTTGAAGCAAATATGCATAGGATTCTCTTTCCTGATCTCTTTCTCAGCATGTTCTTTATTGGCATATCATAAAGTATCTGAGTTTTTCTCTTGTGTTTGTGTTAATGGTGTGCACACATGTGTATGTGTGTTCAATTGTATATGGGTACTTGTGCGTGTACAGATGTGCATGAATATGTGTTGTTTGTTTTTTCTCTTTTGGGGGCCCATCTACCTCCCAAATAAATTACACATGGAGGCTTATTCTTAATTATGAATGCCTGGTCTTAGCTTGGCTTGTTTCTTGCCAGCTTTCCTTAACTTAAATTATCCCATCTACCTTTTGCCTCTGGGCTTTTTCTATTCTCTTACTTCTGTAAATCTTACTCTTCCTCCATGGCTTGCTGTGTGGCTGGATAGCTGGTCCCTGGAATCCTCCTCCGTCTCTGGCTACTTCTTCCCTGATTTCTCCTTCTATTTGTCCTCTCTGCCTGTCAGCCCCGCCTGTTTCTCTCTCCTGCCTCACTGTTGGCCATTCAGCTCTTTATTAGACCATCAGGTGTTCTAGACAGGCACAATAACACAGCTTCACAGAGCTAAACAAATGCAACATAAATAAAAGCAACATACCTTAAAATAATATTCCCCAATACATATGTGTGCACATGTCTGTGGAGACCAGAGGTTGGTGGTAGTTTCCCCATTCACGCTCTCCCTTATTCTTTGAGGCAGGGTCTCTCAGTTGAAACCAAAGCTCACTGGTACAGTTATTCTGCCTAGCCATCTTGCTCCAGGGATGTCTCTGCACCTTCTGTGTGATGGAGCTACAGACGAGTCACTACCCTTCTTGCATGTGGATTCTAGAGGTCAGAACTCTAGTCACCATGCTTGCATGGCAGAGGTTTTGACCCTTAAACCCTCTTACCAGCCTTCTTGATCTGTTTTGTGAAGGATTTTAATCCCATTTTTCTTGGCTGAAAGTATTGTTTGGCTCTAAAGTTTTGTAGTAGAGTGTTTACAATCTGTTATGAATATAATCATATCATCTGCAAACAAGGATATTTTTATTTCTTCCTCACCTGTTTGCATCTCTTTCATTCTTCCCTTCCTCTTCTCTTGTTGCTCTAGATAAGAGTCTGAGCATTATATTGAATAAGAATGGAGACAATATCTTCATCTCATTCTTGATATTAGGGATATGCCTTCGGTTTCCCCATTTCTGTTGGCTATATGTTTGTCATATATAATCTTCATTATATTGAAATGTGTTCCTTACTAGCTTTTCAGGATTTTTATTCATAGTAACACTGGACTTCAAAGATCTTTTCTGCATCTATTGAGATGATCATGTTGATAGATTCACAACATGCCCCCATGGTTGGGCATGTCCAGCAGACCTACACACTTCTGCCTAGCCAGTTTCAGGTCAAAATAGCCATTTCCAGGTCAAGGTGTCTCCGTGACCAGGACCCCGTGGCTTTGCATGGTTGCATAAGAGCGTGCAACGCAACCATGTGATCTACTTGCATGTATGGAGTAGCCACATGGACCTTTGTATGCCTGTGCCACCCAGCCTTTATAAGCCGGCGCCATATTCCCAGCTTCCTTCTTCTCCACACACTTGTCTCCTCCACAGGCCTGAGCACTTGTCTGTCTCTCTTATCTTAATAAAACTCTTGTTAGTGGATTCTGTCATGTTTCGTGACATTTCCTCGCAGGGTAAGAGCGCGGCCAAGTAACTAACACAGGTGATTTCTGTTTTAGAGTCTACTAATGTGATATATTACATTCATTGATTTGCATATGTTGAATGTCATTGCATTCATGGAATAAAGCTAACTTGACTATGATAAATGTTTTTTAATGTGATCTTGAACTCAGTTTGCAAGTATTTTTAAAAGATATTTTTATTTTTATTTTACATACATTGGTGTTTTACCTACATGACTGTATGTGAACCACACACATACACACAAGGCTGGTTTCCAAAGAGGCCAGCTGAGAGCATCGGATCCCCTGGAACTGGGGTTACAGGTGATTGTGAGCCACCATGTCCATGCTGGAAACAAAACCCATATCCTCTGGAAGAGTAGCAATTGCTCTTAACAGCTGAGCCATCTCTTCAGTCCCAAGTTTGCAAGTATTCTACTGTGAATTTTAACATTTATTTTTATTTGGAAAATTGGCCTGTTATTTTCTTTGTTGTTATGACCTTGTCTGGTTCTGGTATTAGGGTAAGATTGACTGTGAAAAAATGATTTGGTAACATTCCTTCTTTTTTACTTTATGAGATAGTTTGGGGAGCATTCTTGAACCCCTGCTAGAATTCAGCAGAAGATCTGTCAAAGCCTGGGCTGGTTTTAGACGGAAGACTTTTATTATTGCCTCTGTCTCATGCTTGTTATAGATATGTCTAACTTGTTCATATCCTCCTGGTTTACTTTTAGTATGTGTTTAGAAAATTTTCCATTTTTGTTAGAATTTCAAATATTTTGGAATATAGGTTTTCAGAGTTCACTCAAATGATCCTCCTGAGCTTCATAGATATCTGTTGCCATGTTCTCCTTTCCATCTCTAACTTTATTAATGTAGGTGTTCTGTTTAATTTGGCTGGTTTGGCTACAGCTTGTCAAAATCATCCATCTTTTCAAATAATCAAATCTTTTTATACTGATTCTTTACATTTTTAAAGATACATTATGTTAATTTCTGTCTTGATCTTTTTCTTTCCATATACTTATTTTATATTTTGCCTTTTCTTGATTTTTCTAAGATTTTAAGGTTCATCATTAAGTTATTTACTTGACATCACTCTGGTTTTTTTTTAAATATAAGCATTTCTAGTTTTAATTTTCTCTTTTAGCACTCCTTTCAAAGTATCCCACAGGTTTTAGTATGCTGGTTTTAATTGTCATTTGATTTTATGAGTTTTTTAAATTTCCCTTCTGGCTTCTTTCATGACCTCTTCATCATTTAGTAGTGCGTTGCTCAGTCTCCATGAGTTTGTACATTCTCTATAGTTCCTTTTGCTATTGATTTCCAATCTAATTTCATTGTGATCAGACAGAATACAAGAAATTGTTTCAATTGTTAAGAATTACGTTATGATGATACTAGTGGAATTCAGGTGATTCTGGTATATAGACTGCTCTCACCCAATGTGAGGTTGAACTGTGGACCTTGTGTACATCCTACTTCACAAATGTGTCTGTCAGATACGTTAAGCCTATAGGCTGAAGATGATGCCCCAACACTGCGGAGAAATCTCAGATGACTGTCCAGAAAGCTGGCTGTTTCTGTCAACTCACAATTTTTTGGAAGTTGCTTGCATGTACTTCCTGTTTTTATTTTTGTTAGTTAATATTATTTCCTTCTTGAGTCTCTGAGGGAGTTGAAGATTAGTTAGTTATAGTTGAAGATTAATTAGGATAGAAAGTGAATTAGATACATTTTGGACTTACCAAACTTTAGAATAGATAATGGAATTATTTTCTCTGAATTTGACAAATACAAATGGACTAGACATTGTTTAGGTATTTATTACTTGTATATATTCTATATAGTTATTGTACTTTTGTATATAGTTTTTCTTATGTTAGTTATAAGCTTTTTCCTTTTTTCTTTTTATTAAATTAGAAAAGGGGAAATATGGTGATATTCTATTTTGTGCTAAAATGTTATTTGTATGTTAAGAAATAAAGTTGCCTGGGGGTCAGAGCTATTAGCAAGCCATAGGAAAGCCGGGCGGTGGTGGTGCATGCCTTTAATCCCAGCACTTGGTAGGCAGAGCTAGGTAGATCTCTGTGTGTTCAGGAATACAGCCAGCATTGGAGACACACGCTTTTAATCTCAATACCAACCACAGAAGACTTGGAGGTCTGTACAGACAGGCCTTGATGAGGCGGTCATGTGGTTGTGTTTATAACCAATGAGAAGGCAGAACCGAAAGTCTTTATAAAGAGTTTAACACAGGAAGTAGCTCTTTTTCGGAGAGGTAGGACCACTGAAGGAGGAAGGGTAAGGTTTTAGCTGTTAGCTCTGACCTCTTGGCTTTCTTCTTTGCAAAAAAAAAAAAAAAAAAAGAATTACGTTATGTCCTATAACATGATCCACTTTACTGAAAGGGCCACAGGATTCTGCTGAAAAGAGTGTGCACTCTTCTTCAATATTTAAGTAGAATGTTATGACTACGTCTGCTAAGTCTACAGCTTAGGGGTGTCTTTGTTGACTTTTTGTCAGATGACCTGTCCATAGGCTTGAGTGGGTAACTAAATAATACAGTATTATTGTGTTGAGGTCAGTGTCTGTACCTTGCATTCTACAATGTTTGTTTTATGAATCTAGGACATCAGTGTTGGGTGAGTATATGCAAGAATGGTTATCTTCTCTTAATAGATTGTTTCCTTAACCAAAATGATGTTACCTTACTTATCTATTCTAATCTTGGTTTGAACTCTACTTTGTCTGATATTTGTACAGCTACCACACCTGTTTAGTTTACAGTTGTATTTACTTGCAATGCCTTTTCTATCATTTTGTCATAAGGCTATTTGTCTTTGTCAGTGATATATGTTTCTTATAGATAATATTAGATGAGTTCTTGTGTAATCTAGTCTCATAGTCTGTGACTTTTGATTGGAGAATTGAAATTATTAAGGTTCTGATTTATTATTGAAAAGTATATATTCATTACTTTTACTTCACTGTTTTTTAAGGTCTGGTATTTCCCTAATCCTTGTTCACTCATCTATTATAATGAAGTTTATTCTTTTCTGTGACCTCGCACATCTTTCTCTTTTGGGTTTAGGAGTCCTTCAAGTATCTTTTGTAGAACTTGCTTAGAGGTCATGAATTATTTTTGTTTTACTTTGTTTAGCATAGGAAGTTTATCTTTCTCTTTTAATTATAAAGGATAGTTTTTCTGGATACAATAATCTGCATTGGCATTTATTGTATTTCAGAACTTAAACACATAATTCCATGTACTCCTAGCTTTTAAAATTTCTGTTAAGAAATCTATTGTTCTGAAATGTATGCTTTTAAGTGCAAGTTGGGACTCTTTCAGCTCTCAGTAGTCTTTTGATGTTGTTATTCTACAGAATATACTCAGTGTTTTTATTATAATGTGACATGGGGATGTTCTTTCCTCTACTTTATTTTTAGTGTCAAACTATTTATTGTATCTGGGTAACCATCTTTTCCTCTAGAGTTGAGAAGTTTTCTGCTGTGAATTTATTGAATTTTTCTATGACTTTAACTTGTAGCTCTCATTCTATACTCAACATTTATAAATTTTATCTTTTTACTAGACCTCACATGTTTCATTTGTACTTTATTTTTGTGTTTTTATTATGGTCTTAATTTTCTGATTCATCTATCTTGTCTTCAAGCTCTGGTGTCCTATCTTCCACTTACTCCAGTCTATTGGTAGAAATTTCCATTAAAATTTTTGTGATTTATTGGGCTTTCACTTACAAAATTTTCCCAGTATTTGTATCATTTCATTGAATTTCTCCTTAATATCCTATATTGAATTTGTTATTTATCCAGCTGTTTATTTATATACTTTTTAATTCATTCAGGAGTTTGTGATCTTCTAATTTTATTGAACATGTTTATATTATGTTCTTGTCTGGAATTTTATTTAATTCATTTCTATTAGACTCTATTTTGGAGGAACTGGTATGTTTTGAAGGAAACATAAGGCCTTGATTTTTTCATACTTACTGTGTTTCTATATGAGAGTTGTACATCTGGGGTTGGGTTGTTGGCTGGCTATTTCTACCTGTATCATTCCACTGAAGGATTTACAATGCTCAGGCGAGATTAAGTTGTAGTAGGTTTGAGCTGTTGTTCCTTTCCACTGGCCTAATAGCAGCTACATCTAATGGGTAGGTCTGCTATAAAATGCAGTGACAACTAGTTGAAACAAATCTCCCCTTTGGTTGTAATAACTTTGGGGAAATAAAAATACAAAGATAGTATGGTATGTTCTAAAGTATTAGTTGCTGGTCGTAGGAATGGGAAGAAAATAAGCTAAGACTAGGAGTTTGTATTCAAGCAAATACAGAGGAAAAATACAGGAAGAAAAAGGAAATAGACAGATAGAAGGGGAGAAATAATAAAGACAAGGGGAAGGTAATAGAGCAGCTTCAGCTAAAGGCAGAGTGAGACAACAAAGAGGTACAGAAATGCAATCACATGATCTGCAAACAGTCCCAGCACTTGGGAAGCAGAAGCGGGGAGACACCAAGGGCTGTCTTCTTCCTTTTGAAAGAGCCTGTCTCAAAAAGGGTTGGCAAGAAGAGTGCAGGACAAAACAGTCTATAAATCTAGTGTTCGATATTAAATTGGGTCTCTTTCTATACAGATACCCACCTGAGCTCAGGTGGAGAGTGTTCTGTGTGGCCACTTGCCTAGTAGGTGCAGAGCCTTTCTCTACACCATCTTAATTTTCCTCTTCTGAGCATTTGGATTGGTGTGTTCCAGTAAGTGTAGAATCTTCTTGGGATTATGGTTCCTGTACTGGCCATGGTTCTGTTCACCTCACAATCAGAAGGTATGGCCCGTGGTCAGACAATGGGCATTATAATAGAAAAGGCTGATGCCAAGCTCTTCACTGGAGTGCCTGAGAACTCAGCACCCTTATTCAGTTGACAGTGCTCGTTTTTGTTCTAGAGAACTAGGGAGCCTCACCCTATGGCTTCAATCAGATCCCACAGCATGGAGCACTGCACTGGTCCAACCCAAAGCTTTTTCTATCTAGCTAAAGGGATTCTTCAGGCCAGGATTTAGAAAATAATTGCCTGACCCTTCCCTGGGCTTCTAGAGAGGGTCACATAGGGAGCGATCTTTGCTCCTAGAGGTATCTAGTCACCAACTCAGCACAAGTCTACTAAAAAAAAAAACGGCTTCTTGCTGATTCTCCAATGCTAAAGAGATTATTCCAGCATTTATAAGGTATGTGAACACCAGGATCTCTGTGTAATTGGATGACAAATCTGTTCAATGATGTACTTAGTGACAGCTGTGATTTTTATTGTCTAGGGTTTTTGTTTTATTTCATTTTTCTTTATTCTCCACCTCTTTCTACTTTCATATCATGTATGGCCTCTGCTCCTGCTGCTTCTCCTGCCCAGCCTGCCTTCCTCCTCTCCACTCCATCTGTCTCTCCCTATTTCATCTCTATCTCCTCTAAAAATTATCTGGTACTGAAGCAAGGTGCATTTTTTTCTGAAGTTCTTTTTGTGGTTCCAAACCTCTGCAGCTGCACTCACTCTACAATGGAAGCAGAATGCCTTCCAAGTGGGATGAGCTCCCCCAGAATGGGCTCATTCTGTCCTGTTTTCTAGAGTTTCTTTACTTTCTTTCTTTGTTACTGAAACTAGCTTTTTTTCAATTCCTGGTTTATTACCCCAAAGATTCTAGTTGTCTATTACTGATTTTTGTCCATCATCTCTTTCTCTAAATCAAGCATGATTTTGTAAACAAATTGTTGTATTTTGTTAAATTGCTCTATTACCAATAAAAACTCGAGAGTCATATATTATAGAACTGTATAGCTCAAAGAAGCAGAGGAGGAGCAACCAGCTGACCTTCCCTTCTTACCAGAGACCCAGCCAGCACCTCTTCTCTCCCCATGTCCCAGATGGAAAAGAGCACATGAATTCCGAGTCCCTTCCTTTTCCTTCCTGTCTGTCTTCTCTACCTATATTCCTGGCTTCTCTACGCTAATTCCAGTCAGCTAGTCGCTGGCTCTGCCCCCTGATTCAAAGAAGTGTCACAGTGTGATCAAATACCCCACAGCAACAAATAATTGCTATTATTTTAAGGATGTTTTTATTATTCATTAATATTTCTATTCAATACTCAAAAATGTATGCAACTGAATATCCAGGTCAATGCATCTGCAGCCCACAAGAATATTTTCTTATCTGAGAAATAGAAATTAAAACCAACATCTCACATAGTGCTGGTTTTGTTCATTTGTTTAAACTGTTGCTATTTTGAGACACGTTCTTTGAAGTACTGAAAATAACTAGATTCTAGACTGATGCCTAGGTTTCCCTCCCTTAGTATATCCCAGCCAGATGTCACTGTGCGCTAAGAGCTGTAAATACCCAGCACCCCTCTGTTTAACTGACAGCCAATATGATGTGGAAGAGTGGTCTGGTTGGAGCAGTGGGGAGTGGTACAAAGCACAACCATGAAAAAAAGGCATAAATAAAGTGGTACTACACAAGAGCTCAGCCTCTCCTCACAGAGTCTGTGATAATACTGGTATATTTTCCAAAAGCAGTTTGATTTAGGCCTGAAATGAATACAGGATGTTTCCTAACCTAGCCATGATACCCTAGCACTTTAAAAGATCCTGGCCTTTCTCAGCTCATATCAAGGGAGCAGAAACCATTTCCATATACACAGCAGGTGGCTCAACTCCAGTGGCTCAGATTCCAACAGAACAGGAGACCTAATGAGTCCCAGTTCCAACCAATCAGCATGTTTTCGTTCCCCCTCTGGAACCAAGCAACAGGACACGTTGTTCCTCTCTTCCTCTTGTAGTTAGATGAGGAGACAGCCTTCTGCCACTGTCTGGGGTGATGATAGCCCTCTGATAGGTGAGTGGGGGGACTTGGATAAACTTGGTAGAAGGCCATACCATGCTCCACTGTGTTGACAGCATGCATATTAAAATTCTAGATCAATCTCAGAAAATCCCCAGCTTTGCTGAAGATATCCAAATACTGAAAGATGTCTTTCCTTACTTTGAAGTTTTTATTTTGAGAAAGACAGAACTGCTGTAGATCTAAATCAGAGCCTCAAGAATACAAAGCGCATGCTCAACCACTAAACTCCACCTGCAGCCCACACTGAAGTATCCAAGGCACATTCTCTATCACTAAGTTATACCTTCAGTCTTCACTCGAGTATCCAAGGCACATTCTCCACCACTAAACTCTACTTGTAGTCCACAGGAATATTTTCTTAGCTGAGAAATACCATGCGCGTATGAGTCTGCCTCCATTCTGGCTAGACGATTCTTTTTCCCAATGTGGTTTTTTGTTTTCTCTTGATGAGCCTTTTCAGTCAGCTTTAAAGACCTTCCAAAATATAGCAGTTTATGGTCAGTATTCTAATTAAAAGTAAAGCAGAGATCAAAGGCAAAGAACCAAAAACCTTCAAACCCTTAAGGGTCTTCCAACAGTGTGAACTGGTTTCAGTGAGGACGCACGTATGTGGAAGTGGGAAAACACACTTGCCAGCATGACACAAATCAGTGGGCATGTACCAAGTCACTACTGCATGCCAACATTGAGTGGGATGCTGGTTTTTCAGAGTGTAAAATCCATGTGATCTACCGTCAGAGGGACTGGGGTCCAGAGGAGAAGCATGGACTTAATAAACATGCAAGTGAAAATTATATTAACCATGATGAAGAAAAGAATGTGAACCAGTACAGTTTGATACATTTTTTGAAAAATCACCTTAACTGTTTTTATCCAGTTAGTCTGAGTTGTTTGGGCTAATTGCTTCAATTATTTTTTTCCTAAGGCCCAATGCTTAGCTTTCTACCTAACACATAATCTACAGAAGTTCTAATGAGGAAGCATCACCTTAAATAGAAACAGGGTCACATAAAATATAGAAAAAAACAAGAAATGGATAAAAATAAAACACTGAAACAAACATATAAGGAGTCCAAAGATGGTGTGAAAAAAGGAGAGACTGAATATTGCTCTGTGGTCCTGACTGGACTCAAGTTTTCAGAACTGAACAATGTCTTTAAAGTCCATATTCAGTTGTCTGCAGCAGAAAGTCAAGTACAGTGATGCAGTGGCCTCCTCTCATATGTTCACTAAAGCAAAAAGAAGGCATTTAAGCAAAGGAGAGTGAGACAGGTAAAAATGGTAGCCAGCCCCTCATCCCCAGTTTACTCATGGAGATCTCATCTATTTCTGCTGTGGGATGTTCTGTACGGCAAATATGTTGCTGATTAGTCAATAAATAAAACAATGATTGGCCATTGGCTAGGCAGGAAGTGTAGGCGGGACAAGGAGGAGAATAAAGCTGGGAAGTGGAAGGCTGAGTCAGAGAGACACTGCCAGCCGCCATGATGACAAACAGCATGTGAAGATGCCGGTAAGCCACGAGCCATGTGGCAAGGTATAGATTAATGGAAATGGATTAATTTAAGCTGTAAGGACAGTTAGCAAGAAGCCTGCCACAGCCATACAGTTTGTAATCAATATAAGTCTCTGCGTTTGCTTGGTCGGGTTTGAACGGCTGTGGGACTGGCAGGTGAGATTTGTCCTGACTGTGGGCCAGGCAGGAAAACTCTAGCTACATATTTCGCCTTCCCAGGGTCATCCATGCATCCCTCTTTGGGTCTTCCTTGTTAGCTAGCTTCTCTGGAGCTGTGGGTTGTAGTCTTGTTATCCTTTGCTTTATATCTAGTATCCACATATGAGTGAGTACATACCATGCTTGTCCTTCTCAGTCTGGGTTACCTCACTCACGATGATATTTTCTAGTTAGGTGATAGGGGATGAGAGCATAAGGGAACAGGATGGTTGAGCTGGAACAGGGATGAAGTGGGAAAGCAATGAAAGAGATACCACAATAAGTGAGACATCATGGGGATAGAGAGAAACCGGGTGCTAGGGAAGTTGCCAGGAATCCCCAAGGATGACCCTAGCTTAGACTAATAGCAATAGTGGAGAGGGTGCCTGAACTGGCTTACTCCAGTGACCAGATCAGTGAATACCCTGTTGTCACAGAGCTTTTCTCCAGTGACTAATGGAAGCAGATGCAGAGTTCCACAGCCAAACACTAGGCAGAGCTCCAGGAATCCAGTCGAAGAGAGAGAAGAGGGATTCTATGAGCAAGTGCATCAGGATCATGATGGAGAAACCTGCATAGATGACCAAACCAAATAGTGGGAATTCAAGAAAGTTGGATCAATGGCTGTGGAGCCTGCATGGGACTGGACTAGGCCCTCTGCATGGCAAGACAGTTGTGTAGGTTGATCTGCTTGGGGGGTGGGGGGCTGGCAGTAGGATCAGAATCTATCCCTGGTGCATGAGCAAGCTGTTTGGAGCCCACTACCTATGATGAGACACCTCGTGCAGCCTTGAGGCATGGATAGGGCTTGGACTTGCCTCTACTGGATGTGTCTCCCCCTGGGAAGCCTTGTCTTCTTGTGGGGGGAAGTGGGAGTGAGTTGGGAGGGGGAGGCTAGGGTGGCAGGAGGAGGGAAGAGGGGATTTTTGATTAGTGTGTAAAATGAATGGAAAAGTATTCTTAATTTAAAAAAAAAAATGGTTGCCAGACTCTTTCTCTTCTTAGCCCTTCCCATGGCAGATCGCCCCCTGGTGGTGAGTGCCCACTTTTGAACACAGGCTTTGGCAGCTCCTGCTGGCCTTCAGCAGCACTGACTGTTGTTCTGGGAAAACTATGCCATGAGGTTTATAAGGTTTTGCCTTGGCTGGTCTCCCTCTCCCCTGCCCCCACCCTACAGTGGAACCAGCCTACTTCCCTACTGGCCCACTCTCTGGTTCCTCTGGCTGTGGCATCAGGAAACAGGCACAAGTGATGACTCAGAAACTCACAGGAGGGTCTCTGTGCCTTAACTTCAGCAGTAATGGACTAAGAACCTTCTTAAAGCCAGGCCATAGAGAACATTAGCTAATCACAGAGCATTTTAAAGTAATGACACTCATTAGCTTACTCCAAACAAGCTGTGACTTTTATCTTTTCTAGGGCAGGACAAGCATAGAAACTCTCTAAAGGGACTTCTCCATTCAGAGGGCATCCACTTTCTTTTTTGAACCTAATTATAAAATGTTGTCCAGGCAGTGTTATGTAATCGTGCTTAAAATTATTTATTCGTTGAGGGAATGACTGCTAATGGAGAATGTGTCCTGAATCAGACTACTGACATGTTAAAAAAACAAGTGAATAATTTGGGGCTGGGCATATACTTGGTGACAAAGCACTTGCCTGGCACCTGCAAGCCTTTGGAATTCATCCCCAGCAACACACACACACAGGCACACACACCCCACACTACACACACTATACCACAAACACACTATACACCACACATCAGCACACTTCACATACACCATGTACCTCACACACATGCACACACACACACACACACACACACACACACACACACACACACACCATACACTACACACACCACACCACACACACACCACATATATCATGTACTTACACACACACGAACTAATACACACATCACACACTACACACACCACAACACAAACACACTACACACCACATACACCACATACCTCATACACCACATACACACACATCACATATAACACACACACACACACACACACTTGTGCGAGTGCACATGCATGCACATGCACACACAAAACAAAAATCTAATGTCTCTCAGACAAGTACAAACTGAACTGAGATAAACATGTAAAAATATCAAGGTATTAATTTCCAAATACTAGAATAACAATTTTGCATGTGTGTAGCAAAAGTACCTTATTTATCCAGAGGTATGAAATAAAATCATTGATCAGTGCTCTATAATATTATGTGAGTCTCTAGAACAGATCATTTGGTCTTATTTCTGCACTTTCTCCCTTCTCCTCCCCCCATCTCTCCCTCCCTCCCTCCCCCCCCCCCACACACACTGCAGAGAGCTGCCCACAACACTGTATCACACATAGACAACCTTGTTGAGCTGTCAATTATAACTGGGAGGCCCACTGGGGGTTCTTTCCAGCTCCCACTCTCCCCACCAAAGTTGTTAGTAATGACCTTTCATCTGTTTTCCCAGACTGTTGGACATCCCCGTTGTCACCTGTGGCTTTCAGTGAATGCACTGATTTCACAAACGTCTTCCACTCATCCATGGGGCTAAGTCACGGCATGTTGAGCCCATGAGGAAGTCCGGACCTTCCCTTAACGAATGGCTACTCTTTGGCATAGAACATTAGAACAAAAGCTGACTCCTGTGTTTTCTGTTCTGTATCCCTATCAACAAAAAAGACGGACTAACACAGGTGTCAACACAGATTGGACTAATTTCTGTGAATAAGTTATAACTGCCGTAGAAGTTATTTGCTGCCACATGACAGGAGTTACTTTATTAACTAAATAATAGTGTGGACAGAGTTGCTTTTAACTATTTACAAAACTATGCATGTTCTCTTAAATCCACTAGTACATAAATGTCACAATCATAACATGTATACCATTGTTTTACTTTTTTCTTGTGACTTTACCCATCAAATGATCACCTCTCAAGGGAAGCTATAGTCACACAATCTTTACCATAGCCCTGAAGACAGCAGGTCTTGTGGGAAAAACAGAAGCTAAGAGCTTCATGCACATTATCAGTTATTCTGACAAAATTTGGGTGTTCTTTAATTGGGACTATTCACACGAAGGAAATGAACATAGACCATTAAGATAATATCTTTTATGAAATGCAAATGTAATTATCTATTTCTCCTTGCTGTGACTTTTCTATCCACATGTATATTAAAAAGAGAGTTTGAAAAGTGACTGCTTTTATGTAGGCAAAGACTCGAGCAGGTTTTAATCCACCTACCTTATCTGGCTCGATGCCACAAACCATCCAGTTATGCTGGTATAACAGGACATCAATTCCGTTAGTTTTGTTCAAGGGCCAGACCTCAGTTCCCCGCTGTACACTTCACCTGCCCTCAGCTGGGATTCCCTCTCAAGAAAGAAATGTTGGTTATAAATGATGTTAAAGTTGTAGAATGACTGGAGAGGGGAGCATGTAAGATCAACCTCTCAAGCCTGAGTCTCACAGTTCCTCCTCATTTAGGAAGTGTTCTAAACTCTGGGTTGGGGCATGTCATGCCTCCTTCTTCACCCACCTTCATGTTCATTGCCCCCTTCTCATGGTAGAGTCATGGACACTGTTGATCATCCTTTATCGCCCATCCTAGAGGGAAGGGCGGGTTAAGGTTTCTTTGTTTTTCATTGTTTTGCTTTTTGTTTGTTCTTAGAGGAAGAGAAAGTGTACTTTAACCCAATGTATGTTAGATACTGTCATTTTTAACATGTAATAAATATTCACAAATGTTAAAAACAGTTTGTATTTTTACATTTTTTATTTCTAAGATTATAATAATGTAATTCCAACATTTGTCTTTTCCTTTCCACTCTCCAAGCCCTCCAAACCCTCACATATGCTCCTCCCTCTCCTTCAAATTCATGGCCTCTCTTTTCACTAATTGTTACTGCATGCATGTATGTTTATGTATATACATAAATATATTTCTAAATTTAACCTGTTCAGTCTATATAATGTTACTTGTATGCTGTGGGATGGTCTGTATGTCAAATTGCTCTGATTGGTCAATAAATAAAATACTGATTGGCTAGTGGCCAGACAGGAAGTATAGACGGGACTAACTGAGAGAACAGAGAAAACAGGAAGGCAGGGGAGACACTGCCAGTCACCGCCATGATAAGCAGCATGTGAAGATGCCGGTAAGCCACGACCCACGTGGCAAGGTATAGATTTATAGAAATGGGTTAATTTAAGATAGAAGAAATAGATAACAAGAAGCCTGCCATGGCCATACAGTTTGTAAGCAATATAAGTCTCTGTGTTTACTTGGTTGGGTCTGAGCAGCTATGGGACTGGCAGGTGAGAGAGATTTGTTCTGACTGTGGGCCAGGAAGGAAAACTCTAGCTACACTTGTATGTATGTTTTCAGGGCTGAACATTTGGTACTGGATAACCAATTGGTGTGTTCTTCCCTGGGGAAGATCACCTATCCTGCTTCCCAGTTTCCTATAGTTCTTTGTGTAGGGCTCAGGTCTTGTAGGCTTTTTTCCATCTACTTTGGCATGTCCAATTGGTAGTGTCCTTGTTCAGGCCACAGATGGGTACTCATGTGGGTGAGACTTTAAGGGTGTAGCTTCTGACCATTCCTAGGAGACACAATCTCACAGCAAAATTCCCAGTCCTCTGCCTCTTGCATTCCTTCTGCCTGCTCTTCCACAGTATTTCCTGTGCCTTGGGTGTAGGAGTGTTCTGTAGATGTGTTCATTGTACTGGAGTCCACAAGTCAGCATTTAGATTGGCTGTGGTTTTCCGTAGTGTCTCCATCTGTTGTAAAGAGAAGTTTCTTTGGTAAGAGGTGAAGGCTATACTCATATAAGGAAAAATGTTTATATTGTTAACCCAAGTTTTCAAGATTCCATGGCTATTGGATCCTTACAACACATGTCCATTTAGACATTGCACATTTATTTCAAAAGCTCAGTAACCAGTTGTCAGCTTACTCCTTTCCTGGACCGTGCAGGCTTGTGGGCATCAGCTGCCTGCCAGCCATGGCTGCAAAAGTGTGCACTGAAGGCTGCACAGGGAACTGACAGAGCTCTGTGCCAATAGTGTAAGAAATCACTCTGCCGGGAAAGGACGTCCATCTTTTTGTGCTACAAATACCAAGATTCATGTTTGAGATGAACCCATTTCTGTGGTCCCTGTATAAACTCTGCCTTGATTTTCCACCTGAGAGATGAAAAGTCTTAGTGTGATAGCAAATGGATCTGAGTAACCTGGTAATATTTTCAGGTAGCCTTAGAAACCTTTCCTGTGCTCCATTCTTCAACTAGTGATGGCATTGGTTCTCAAGAAATACAGAAAAAGTACAAGGCTGAAAAGATAGCCCAGCAGTTAAAAGAGGGTACTGCTCTAACAAAGGACCTGAGTTCAGTTCTCAGCACCCGTGTTGGACAGCTCACAACTCCAGGAGGACCTATTGCCTCTAGCCTCTAAGGGCACCTGCATTCTCTTGCACATATCCACACGTAGACACACCCATACACATAATTTAAAATAAAAGGAATATTTTAAAAATAAGAAATGTAGAAAATATAAAAATAGTAATCAAATTTCTCAATAATTGCATGTTGGGTGAAACACCAAATGAAGCAATAGCCTGCCTCCAGTTCTCTAATAGGAAAAAAAAATCTCCAGCCTCAGGTCACAGGGCCCATGCTCATTTGCATGCTGGTCTCCTGTTTAAATGGCTTTCACAATTCAAAAGAATAAAATTTATCTCAAGCCCAAGGTCATTATTTGCATTGGATTATAATATAAATCCTCTGGCTTTCAATAATAGAGCTAATTTATTGCACTATGCACAATGAACTCTACTTTGGATTCATGGGTTATAAGGTATCTTGTTGAGACTATCAACAGTGATTTTTTAGGTAACTTCACTGATACGTGATCCATATTTAATGAAATACATTTTTCAAGTGCACAGATCTGTGGACTTCAGTATATTCACAGAATTGTGCAACCATCAACACCATATAGTTTCCAAATATTTTTTATCACCCCAGTGAAAAACTCTTTTCCCATTAACATTCACTCCACAGCACCCATCTCTAGCCCAAAATAGCTACATTGCAACTGGGAAAAAAGAAACTTAAATGTAAAGCTTGAAAATTTTGTAATTAGAGTAGACAGTGGACAATTAGAGTGCGGTTCTTTATTGTTCCCAAACCATGTGCTTCTTCATCTGCTCTATAAATATCTACTGGGTAATGTTTGGAGGGCTAAGCAAAGGAGCACAGACATCTGCCTGTGAGGTGTGCTCGGAGTGCATAGGTTGCATCTCATTCCTGTGCTTGGTTGCTGTAAAATCAGACACAGCACTATTTTGCATGAAGGTCATTATAAGTTACCAAAATGTCATCATCTACTATCTCTGACCCTGAAGAACTGTGAACAAACTTTCATAGGATGTGCAATTAGGCCTGTGGCTTCCAGGTTTACTCAGATAGAATTTTGCTCCCACAGCAGGGACCACAGAGTATATAGATGAGTGTTTGCCCCACTCTGTTTCACATTCTATCTCTGTTCTATTATTGAAACCAACCTGAGTATGCCATTGGCTACCTTTCCTCTTTCTTACACCCATATGCCTCTGTCAAGTGGTCCACAGCATCACCATAGCATACTCCGAACATTTCTTCTACTATTTGTTTCTGTCATATGAATTCTTTGATGTAGGAAAGGTTTACCTAGTAGATAATTCTGACAGTCCATGATTACTTCCAGATCATGATTTTTTTTTACTTTACTGTATATGGACTTATATTGTTTGATTACAATGTCAATGACTACAATACATTTATACTCTCTTCTCAAAACATAGTGAAGGTTCCTTCAGAATAGAGACCTCATGGATCTGGGAATATCGCTCAGTATCTTTGTGGTAAAGTTCTTGCCTAGCATACCTAAAGCCCTACACTTGATCTCCAGGACTGAAGAAAGAAACTAAGAGGCCACAAAGCCACTGTCAGATGGTTTTTCTCTGTCCAGGCCAGCATATCTCAGCCCATCTCATTAGAGTATGTTCCTAGGCCATAAAAGCATAATGGTTGATGGAACTAGTATAGCAGACAGGTAGAAAGTTAGGCTATGAACCATCTTTTATACTGACCCTACATTTTCCATTCATTTTTTAATTAAATTATAATTACATCAGTTTTCCTCTTCCCCTTTCCTTCCTCCAAATCTTCCCGTATCTCCCTTTCTCCTGCTCAAATTACTAGTTCTTTTTCAATTGTTGTGTGTGCGTGCACGTGTGTGTGTGTGTGTGTGTGTGTGTGTGTGTGTGTGTGTGTGTGTATCACATGGATATATAAATACAACCTGTAGAGTTTGTTTAGTGTTGCTTGTATGTATATGACTTCTGGGCTGATTCTTTGGTATGGAACAACCAATTTGCAGGCTCATCCTTGGGGAAGACTATTCCTGCTTTCAGTACTCCTTAGTTGCCTATAGTTGTTTACATAAGGCTGGAGCCCCATAAGACTTCCCCTTTCCATGTTAGCATGTCCATGGTGTTTTCATTGCTAAGATCTTGTTTAGGTAGTTGCAATATTGAAAGTATCATGGGTGAACCCTCCCTTTCATTTCTAGGAGACACAATCTCACATATTTTGCCGTCCTCTGGCTCTTACAATCTTTCCACCCAGTCTTCCAAGATGTTCCCTAAGCTTTAGGTGCAGGACTTGTGTTTTAGATGTATCCACTGGGACTGGGTACCCCAGAATCAGTAATTCTCTGTGCTTTGACCAGCTGTGGTTCTCTGTGATGAACCCTGTCTGTTTCAAAGAGAAGCTTCTTTGGTGAGGGTCGGGAGTTACACTTATTATGGATATGAGGGTAAGTATTTAGAATGAAGTTAGGAATTATGCTGGCTTATTGAAGTAGAGATAGCAGATTCTCCTCCAAGAACCATGACCTCACTAACCCTGAGGCAGTTGGCTAGTTCCAGTATCAGTCATAATTCCCCCATGTTGAGTGGGTCTGAAGTCCAATTAGATAATTGTTGGTTACTGCCAATATATGAGTGCCACTATTACATTTTACCCTGGGTTTTTTTGTTTGTTTTGGTTTTGGTTTTGGTTTTTGGTTTTTGGTTTTTCGAGACCGGGTTTCTCTGTGTAGCTTTGTGCCTTTCCTGGAACTCACTCTGTAGCCCAGGCTGGCCTTGAACTCACAGAGATCTGCCTGCCTCTGCCTCCTGAGTGCTGGGATTAAAGGCGTGCGCCACCACCGCCCGGCACCCTGTTTTGTAATAATGGAGAGTTGAGTTCCTGCAGCAGAGGTTGCCATGTCTCCGCATTTGTTCTGTAGCCCTAGCACTCTCTATTGCTGGGTTCCCTCTTATTTGAACTTACTTTGTGCCTGGCTCTATGGAATGTGTTTAAACATCTCACTCCTCTTGTATTCTTAGCTCATGTCTTCATTTCTGCAACAACACTGAGTATGCACAATAACAGACATTTTCCATCTCCCTATATAGTCTGTGAACTTCCATAGGCTACATGCCATTTTCATGGGCAGGATAGAGCCTTGTGCACAGCCTGGTACACAGTAGGCCCTCCATCAACATTCGTACCATGAATGAACAAATAAAAACACACTTCTAACTAACTGTAAAGAAAACATTTTTGAAGCAATGAAACAAGAAGCTGGTATCATTTAGGTGCTAATTATGTGAATCAGACAATCTGTAAACCAATAAACCTTATGAAACCATACAGCATGGAATTGGCAAAAGATAACTTTAAGTACGAGTCAACCACCACCATTCAATTACATGTAGATAGATTGGATTTATTTTGCATCTCTTTCGGAAGTTAAAGGAGATGCCACTCACATTGCTCAGAGACACTTCATGTTTTACCCTTTTGGTCCCCAATCCTCCCATCTCCCCTAATACTCTGCAGCATGTCACTCTTCCCCCCATATCTCTTTTCCACATGTGGCTGTACCTACTTTCTGGGTCTCCCAGGCCCACTCTTCCTATCAGTGCAGACACACACAGCCTTGTTTGTGTCTTCTCTTGCCATTTTCACTTATATCCCCAAGTCTGCACTGTAACAAAAAAGCCTGATGTCAGCCCAGGAGCCAGGGACTCCTTCCCTCTGGGAAGTAGGTAGGTAAAGGGAAGGGCTGCATGGAGGATCTGTGGACAGCACTGTGATCTTAAAACAAGAGCAATATGAATAGGAAATGAGAAAGCGCTGCTTAGAGTGGGCTAGGATTCTCCCTGTCTGTCAGGGCATGCCCCAAAGCTGTACACACATGGCAAGGAGCAGACAGAAGCCCTGGATGACCACTGAAGTCTGGGATAAAGTAGGAACAGATGGGGTGTCACTCCTTAGCACGAAACAAAGCACAGGGCTCATGCAAGAGCTGTTCAACTCTCAGCCCTGCTGGGACATGGAGCTTTAGCCCCTTTCTGTAGGAATTTCATTTCCTGATCAAGTATCATCTATGTCCAGCATACACAGAAGTCCTACCTAAGCAGACTCACCTTTGACTTCTATATGTCCATATGGACAGCTGTGTTCATCTGGCTCCTGACACCAATTCCATCCTAACAAGGCCTTATGCCCATTCCCCAGGAAGTCTAAGCATTCACCCTTTTTCGTTACATAGCTTGAGCTTCCCACCTGAATGCCAAAGTGTAGTAATTATGGTAATACAGCATCTCTGTCTCAGTCAGGGTCCCACTAGGAGAAGAGTGACCATTAATATTTAAACGGAAGTTATTTTGTTAATACAAGGAACCTTCTAGACTGACCCAGTGATTAGAAACCCGAGAAGCCAATGAGGCAAGCTAGAAGTTAGCAAGAAGGGGAAGCAGAGAACTGGGGTCAGACGTAACAGGTTACTGGGGTCCTGGGACTAAACTTCATAGGCCTGTCTGAAGGAGCTGGTACCCCAGAGGATGACGTGCCGCTAACAGACAGCCCCCCCCCCCATGTGGAACCATGGGAGGAAGTCTTCTGCTTTTTCTCCCGTCTCTGTCACCTCAGACTTTACAATTGTAGCATCTGTGGGCCATGGGCAACCCTGAATTGTGTAGGAGAGGAAGGATCAGACACTGCCCTCCAACCCAGAGGAGGAAAGGGACATTAAACGAACAGGCCTGATCCACATAGGCTGTGGATACAGCCAAGACACAGACATCGTGGTGGAGAGCTGGCCATGTGGTCATGTTGAGATACATTTCCAACAGAAGTTAAGGCTTAAGAGAGGCAAATGCGGGACAAAGTCCAGCCTGCAGACACCGAGTTACACTACTGAATGGTCACTGTAACCTGCAGAACTGCAGAGAGGAATGTGGGTGCCGACTGCTGGAGTAACTTGCTGAAAGCCCCCTTTAAAGAACCAGCAGAGATTTCATGTTGTATCCTCAAAGCTCTCCATGAACACATCCCAGCACTAGAGCAACAAGGTTAATGGAAATGGTGAGACAAGGGGAGCTGGTTCCATCTACCCTCCATCTACCTTCACGGCAGGCCTCCTTCTCAGAGGAGTACCACGGGCAGACGCACCATAGTCCTCCCCCACCACCTGAGCAGATACACCCGATGTAGGTTGTCACTGCTCCAAACCCACTCCCAGGAAGCAGCAACGGAAAAGCAACAGTGACGTGTTGTTTTAACAAGCAAAGGAATGAATCTTTCTAAGATGTAGGAATGAGCCACTCTCTATTAGTGAGAGGATTTGCCTCTCTCGGAAATGAATATTTGGCACAATGCCTCAGGTGATGCCCCATAATTCACAGCTGAGTCTCCTTGCCAAGACAGCCAAATTCAAAACAACTTAATTTTATGAATTTGAACCCTAGATTGGGGATGTCCATTAAAAACTAAGAGAGAGAGAGAGAATTTTTTAACATATTGATAATATCAGCTGTGTCCTGAGACATGTGTTTTGCATATTTACATAACAGGACAAATAACTATTCAGTCACAACAATGGGTAAAATGTTACCATCAATGAAGTGTTTTTGTTTTTTAAAGATGATAATGGTACAACATACAGAGTAAGGCCTCAGGATTGCAGGAAACCCTTGTGAGTCTTTTCCTGTAAGTTTCTCATTTCCTAAGCAAGTTCTTCGTGGAGGGCATGTGGCTAGTTCAGCAGACATGAGTTATGTGCGTAAGAAAAGACCCACCTCTTCCCTTCCAGATACTCCCTAATGACGTCACTCAGCGGAAGTGTGTGTGTGTGTAATAATTTCATAAAACATTTTTCAAAAGATAATAGCAAGTTTTGAAAGAACTAATTAGCAATAGAATCCCTTAGTAATAGCACTTTCAACAAATCCAATGTTTACTGCTAGTATAAAATATAAAACACTTATGGGGATTTGTGTAACTAATAAAGACCAGGGAAGCCACAATGCCCAGGGTATAAGAGTGGTAGTACGTTTTCTTTAATGGACAAATACCTAATTTTATTAGTAATAATCTTCTCTCCCTCAGTCCTTGGGTTTCTCAAGATTCACATAGCTGAGTTGAAAGCACAAACAGTGGAATTCAGGATGTAATGATCTTACAAGCAAGCTGTTATTTCCTCTCTAGTCATTTTTAACATATTTGACTCTATTTGCTGTGTCAATAAATGTTGCTCTTTCTATGAAAAAAATTACTCAAGTGTTACAGTGTTGACATGCACCACGAAGCTAATTGTGCTTTTTAAGTTGTGCCCCTGACAGAACACTCAGACCTGTGCAGTACACAAATTAATGTGTCAAGTTGTCATAAATTCTACATTCCCATCACAATTCTTCTGTAGACCTCTTTAGACGTATGACTATATCCATTCTTTAGTCATGTTTAAATCAAGTTTTATATTTCCCAAAATCATCAAGGTAGTTGTATAACAGGAAGGGTTTCCTCTGGACAACGAGGTTGTCACAAATTAGTTTAGGCCCCTACTCAAAACTGCAGACCGGTGAGCAGGAGGAATTAAGTGATGCATGGGATTTTTTAAAATGTAGGTTGGAACAAAGCTGTTTATTTGTGAGATGCTGTGTGATTCAATACATTTACTTGACATATTGGATGATTAAATGAGGATGAATAACGTTTGTTCCAGCTATGACAACTTTCTTGAGAAAAAGGAATAAAACTCCTCCCAAGTCATTTTCTAGCATCTCTGTTCAAATCCATATATATAATAAATATATATACACATATATAATAAATATAAACATATATATATATGTGTGTTTTAACACCCAGAAAAACAGCAAAGTCGTATGGAGGCTGCAAAAAGGAAATATACTGTCTACATGGGAGCTAAATAGCTATTGTATGCTGAGCCATTTGGCAATGCACTCCTCACTACACAAGAGTCATAGTAGACTCTTGTCTCCATGTGGGACTTGTCACAGGATCAGATGAATCCTCCTTTTCCCTTCTGTGGGGACCCAGTTCCCAGTTCCCAGCATATGTAGGTTCTGCTACTGCTGGCATCCTGCTCTTAGAATGACGCCAAACCCGTGTGTGTGTGTGTGTGTGTGTGTGTGTGTGTGTGTGTGTGTGTGTGTGTGTGTGTGTGTGACATTACGGAGCTCTCTTTTAACCTCAGGCAAATGTGGATGGCATTGAAACTCTAAAGGACAATGCAGGTTGAAGAATTGGAGAAGAGACTAGCCTGCTCAGAAAGAAGTTCAGTTCCTCCAGTGTTAACCACTTCTAACGAGCAAACAGTGAGCTTCTCTTTTGAATTCTGCACACTTCAAGCAAGCTGGGTGGGATGTGAATAATGGAGATTCTCAAATGAATACAATTTGAGTCCCTTTTAAAATGACAGAAAATAACTTCCCCTAATCACGTGCCCTGAGTTCTCCATATATTGCTGCCCTCAAAACACTGGTGAGACAAGGAATTTAGTCCTGGGATTGTCTCCTCCACCTCTACTAACTTCCTGGGTGGCTTCGCCTAGATGTGACTTTAAATGTCATCTATAGACTAATGACATCTATGTTGTATGGCTATCCCAAATGCCACCCTGATTCCAGGCGGTTAGTGTTCAAGCTCATCGAGGTAGGATGCCTAATGCTGCCTTGGGTTGTACCAACAGTTTGACTTCTTACACTCATGAAATCATTTGCCTCTGTCTTTACCGTGAGAATCCTCTCCTTCAATGAGACAGACGTTGTTTCCTTTCTGTACCTCTAGCCTCTTTCCTGGTTTCAGTGCCCTTCACCTCCAACCACAGGGACCAGGAAGAAGGTGTTCTCAAGTGTTCACAGATAATTGATGTTCTGCTCTGGAACTGAAGACCTTGCTTCCGCCTACATTCTGCTCCCCAGACTTCAGTCAAATGGATTCACCTAGAGGCCACTGGGCAAGGACAGATTAACTAGGCTTCTGAGGAGAGTATACTTGTAAAAGCCCCCACCCCAGACCCCTTATAAAGGGATGGCTTTCCTTAAGTCCATCTTGGTAGACTCTTCTCTGTATCTTACAAATGAGTTTATTAATATTTTTGGCCATGGAGAGTTGAGGTATATTTAATGATTAGACCATGAAATGTACTCAAATATAAGAAAATTCTGGGTGTTTCATATCTCTTGCAGAATAAGGCAATATTCAAATGACTACTTCTACACTATGCAAAGTACAACACTCCCCCAAGAAGATAGGACCCAAACAGAGTACACAGGCTAATCTTTCTTTCTTTCTCTCTTTTTTCTTTCTTTTTTTTTGTTTTTTGTTTTTTTGGTTTTTTGAGACAGGGTTTCTCTGCGTAGCTTTGAGCCTTTCCTGGATCTTGCTCTGTAGACCAGGCTGGCCTCAAACTCACAGAGATCTGCCTGGCTCTGCCTCCCAAGTGCTGGGATTAAAGGCGTGTGCCACCACCGCCAGGCTAGCTAATCTTTAATGTTCCCTGTGAAACATAAAGAATATTTAACCTATTAAGGTTTTTTTTTTTTTTCAGACTGGGGAGAGGCTTGTTGGTTAAAAGAACTTATTGCTCTTCCAGAGGACCCAGATTTGACTCCCAGACCCTACATGGTGGCTCACAACCACCTGAACTCCATTTCCAGGGGATCTGACGAGCTCTTCTCACCTACTTGGACAGTAGGCATGCACATGATGATATGCACTCATGCAGACAAAACATTCATACACAGAGAAAAGCAAATACATCTTTAAAAGAATACATTTTCTTTCTTTTCTCCTAACTTTCTCTTTAAGTGATGATGTCTAAGCCATGGTACTCTTGTCAAAAGTGGGAGAAGTCCTGCAGCTAAGGAATAGTGTGCTGTATTGCACACTTGAACGTATGCTTAAGAATGTTGTTTCACCTAAAGCTGTAGACATACGCATCTTCAAAACCCCATGTAACCATCAGAAAAGGTCTACATTTCACAGAAATATGGAATTTTAGCAAGTCATGGCAGAGTCTGTGGTGTAGTAGGGTTCATCTGACTACAAGATCTGACAAGGCTGAGTTCAGTCCCACTCAGCCTTTTGGGTGCTGTATGGGTTTGGGCAACTCTTTTGTTGTTGTTTGAGATAAAGGCTTGCTATGTAGCCCAGGCTGTCTATGAGATCTTTAATCTCCTGCATCAGCCCAGAGCACTAAGATTACAGGCAAAGGCAATAATGCCCAGGACTGGGGCACATTTTAAACACTCACTGTAGGGTAGTGTCTCCTTACCTGGAAAGGCCAGACAACATAGCAATGGAATCTTCATAATGTTGCCCTGACTGTTAGATGAAATAGCATGTAAAAATTTGTTAGTATGGTTCTTGATGCACAAGATTCAAATAATTTGTGTGTGTGTGTATGAGTGTGTATTATGTGTATATGTGTGCAAGTATGTATTTGTGTGATTGAGTGTGTGTGTGTGTGTGTGTGTGTATGTGTATGAGTGCTGGTATGTATATGTGTGAGTGTATTTGTGTGTGTACATATATGTGTGAGTGTGCATGTGTGTGAGTGTGAATTGTGCAGGTGTGTGTGTGTGTGTGTGTGTGTGTGTGTGTGTGTGCAGGCACACCTAGCCCTCTGTGCACAGGTAGAGACCAGAGACTGATGTCAGGTGTGTTCCTCTATCACTCTTCACCTTATTTTTCAGATAGGGTCCCTCACTGACCGTGGACTTCACTGTTTTGTCTAGACTGGCCAGAGGGCCTCAGGGATCCACCTCTCTCTACCTTTCTTCTTGTAGCTGGGGACACAGATGTGAACACTCTGACCAGATTTTACATGGGAACTGGGGATCCTAACAGAGGTATTCAATCTTGTGCAGCTAGCCCTTTACCCACAGAGCCATCTTCCATTCCATGAACAATTCATTATTAACTATTACCAATAATACTGTTTTCTCTTAAATTATATCTATTGTGACTTTGAAGTGCTGTTATACTTATTTATTGCAAAATTAGTTACAGACAAAAAGGATGACTGACTAGTTAAAAGTTTACCATTTGCCAAAGTCTCACCCTGAATGTCCTCTGTGGTCCTTCTGCTCTGCTTCCTTCTCACAGACATCAGGACTGTGGGAGCTTACACACTAACTGGCAGGGAGAATCATATAAAGCAAGCCATCTCTGCTGCATCGATTTCCTCTGTGAATCAGCCATTCGAGGGATCTGAATCTCTACATGAATTGGCTTTTAAATAAGGAGCAGCAATCATCTATTTACCACTTACAGGTCCTTAGGGAAGCTTGAATGAAGATGAAGTATGGTGTAATAATGTAATGTATTTGCTATGTAATAGTCAGATATAACCCCTCCTTAAGGTCAGTGTGGTTAGAAAAGCTGGATGTGATTTTTATAGCAAATTAAGTTTCCAGTGCTTGGGTTCAGTTCTGCTGACTGGATTTATATTCTACCCCATCTATCTCCAATTCCTAGTCGAGGTCACCTCCCTGATCATCTTGCTTGGCCAGCAATGAGATTGGCAGAGCTAGCAAAGTAGATAGCTCTCCTATTTGGAGCTTTAGTAAGAAGTAAAAGAAGCAATTGAAGTAGACATCCTGTTTGGACTGAGCACGCTGTCTCTTATCCTCAGAATTTTGATCAGTAGGCATCTCTGCATTGACTGATGCTCACCGCAGAAGGAAGCATCTCTGACCAAGGTTGAGGGCAGCCAGTCTAAGGTTACAAACATAAATATTTAGAGAGAGACTTGACAGCATAGGCATCTACAAGCTAACAGTAGCAGGTTCTACCCTAGAGTATACGGTCTCCCCAGCCATGGGCTTTTGACCAACCGGGCACACAGTTTGTTCCTGTGGATGAGGCCACAACTCCTGTCACAAAGTGTTTCATTTTCCCATAACAGTTGTGCCATTATTGCACCAGCAGGCACATCTGGCCCGGCAGGCCAGTAAGATAACGTTGATCTTCCTGCACTAAAGAATGTCCCTCGGGCACAAGGCAGATATCACTGACTTCAAGATAGTCTCAGAAGTTATGGTCAGTTTTCTAGTGCCTTGCTGAAGATTCAACAGATATGCATCACCACTTGATTTTTCAACTATTTTTCTTCCCTCTTTTCTCCCTCATTTTATTCCTCCATTTTCCCCTTTCCCTTACTTTTTTCCTTTAATATAATCTATCAGTTTGCTCTTGGGGGAAAACAAGTAAAATGTAGGAATTCTTACTGGCTTATTAAGTCCTAAAGACTGTCAAATATAGTCACATGTATTTATTCTTCATAAAAGCTTTGGTTGGCCCTTTTGTTGTTGTTTTGATATTTTATTTGTGTTTTGATGATTATAGTGCTTAAATGTATTTTATGAATATAGAAGAAAATGTAACTGAATACTCAGAATCTTACTTTAAATTCTTTTTCTTTTCCCCCCTCACTCAATTTATTTTTGGATTTTGCAGTTTAAATATGATTATATAATCAACCCATCTCTCCAACACCTCCCATATACATCCTCCATCTCATAACTTTTCTCCTTAATTATGTGTTTATATATGTGCTCTCATACACATATAAATACAACCTGTTGGGTCTGTTCAAAGTTGTTTGTATGTATATAATTTCAAGGCTGACAATTTGTTATTCGGTAATCAGTTAGGGGCACCTCCCCAAGAAAGATTAATTCTCCTTTTCTCAACATAGTTACTTGCCTGTATGTCTTTGGAGAGGTGTAGGGTCCCCTGTGATTCTTCCTTCTATCTTAGCATTTCCATTGGTGTTGCCATTGTTTAGGTATAATTTTGGCAGTCCTGTGGTTGAGGTATCACGGGAACAGCTTCCCTGTCATTCTAGAAGACAGATGGAACAGCTAATTCCTGGTCCTCTGACTCTCCCAATCTTTCTGCCCCTCTTCGGTAAAGTTGTCTGAGCCTCACCCCATCAGAATGGCTAAGACCAACAAAACAGTGGCAAATGCTGGAGGGGATGTGGAGCTCTCATTCACTGTTCATGGGATTGCAAACTTGTGCAGCCACTCTGAAAATCAGTGTGGAAAATCTTCAAAAGTTTAAAAACAAGTCTACTATCTGGCACAGCTCTACCACTCCTCGGCATGTGCCCAGAGGACCCGACATCCTACTCCAAAGACACTTGCTCAGCCAGGTTCATTGTTGCTCTAGTCACAAGAGCTAGAAAATGGAAACAACCTGAAGGTCCTTCAGCTGATGAACAGATGATGAAAATGTGGTGAGAAAAATGAAACCATGAATATTTAGGATAACGGAACAAAACTAGAAAAGATATTGGGTGAAGTAACTCGGACCCAGAAAGACAACACCACATGTTCCCTCTCATCTGCTGTTTCTAGCACCAAATCTTTGAGTATAGTCCATAACCTGGAGTAATAACAGAAACCAAGAAAGTAAAAAGTGATGATACTGGAGAATGGGAGGGAAGGAACAGGAATGCTAGAGAGAGAAATATCAGGATACCAGTGATAGAAAGGAGAAAATTAGGAAATAGTGGGAATTTAGTTAGGAGGAGGTAGGAGGTTAATACGGAAGAGAGATAAATAACACTAAAGGTGTTTGAAAAAGCTATGTGAAATCATTTACATAAAATTATATATAATACAAAGAAGTGCATGTACACATATTTTTTTCAATGAAGTTGTACCAGTTAAGGAGATATTGCCCCCTCGGGAACCGTAGACTCTCTGGCAGAAACCGCTGAGTCAGGCAGGAGAAGCCTCCTTTTAAGATGTTGGTCAGAGGAGTCCAAGAGACTTCAAACAATAGAAATCATTGCTGTTGTCCTTGGCTGTCTCCCAGAAGTCGAAGGTAAGTCTTTATGATTGAGGATACCAAGCATCTTAGACCCAGGACTTTGAAGTTTGAGCTGGGTCAGGTCTGAAATCCTCCTCCCCAAGAACTAACTTTCATAGTACCTGAAGGTGTTATCAAAACTGCCAAGGGAGAGAAGCAATCAGTAGTCCGACCCATCCATGACACCCATGAACCACAACAAGGATCAGCATGGCAAAATATTCCTAAATGCACCACAGTGGCACTTAACATCTTAGCAATAACAAAGAGCTGTCTAATTGGACTTAAGTCCTACTCGACAGGAAGGAAGTCCTAGTACTAGAAACCTAGTCCGCTATCTGGGGCTAGTGAGACCATGGATCTTACGGGAGAACCTCCTGCTGCCACTTAACTAAACTACTGTAATTCTTTTCCTAACCGCGTTCTAAGTAGTTATCCTAATATCCACGGATGAGTGAAGCTCTCATCTTTCTATCAAAGACAATTTACAGAATCAATACAATCCCAATAAAAATTACCACATTTTTCACAGAAATAGAAAAAGAATAACCATCTTTAAATCCACGAAGAACCAGAAAAGTTGCCAGATTTCCTGAGTTAAAAGCAAACGACAACAAAAACAAAGCTGGAGGGATCACTGTTCGGCTGGAACTCCTGCTCACCCCAGCACGATCTGAGAAGCCCCATCTCTCTCTCCAAACCCTGACCTCTCAGAGAAGCTCCAACAAAGAAAAGGAGCCAAAAGGTCCAGTTCCACATTCTTGGTGACTGTGGCAGCCCCTCCCTTGAAGTTGCCAGCAGCCTAAGACCCCGCCTAAAGCAGTCAGCTTTTGACCATTCTTGGGTACAAACCCAGCTTGTGGAGGACACGTTATTACCCCTCACCTACAGGGTACATAATCTCCATGCTTTAGCTCAGCGTGTGATTTCTCCAGCCCAACCTCTGGGGCTGGAGGGCTCATCTAGGAGTTGTTTTGCTCAAATTAACCTGTTCTTTTGCTTTTTCATTTCGGCTTGATCTGACTTACTGCATTGGCATAGCAACCTATTATACCATCACAATTACCATTTCAGATTTTAAAATATATTAATAAAGCCAAAGTAATAAAGACATGTGGTCCTGACACAAAAACACATTGAACAAAAATGTTGACCCAAATATGAGCACATGTAACTACAGACATCTGATATTTGAGAGAGATGTCAAAAACATACATTGGAGAAAAGATAGCATCTCCAATAAATTTTCTTGGGAAGACTGGATTTCCATTTGTTGAAGAATGAAATTAGACTCATTAGTACCAACCCCCGACACACACACACACAAAAACAGAACCACAACTCCAAACAGCTCAAAGATCTCAATTCCAAACCTGAAACACTGAAACTGCCTGAAGAAAACATAGGCAGTAGCTTACAAGATACAGGTGTAAGAAAGGACTTTCTCAACAAAACTCTATTTGCCCAGGAATAAAGGCTAGCAGTTGATAACTGGGACCTCACAAAACTACAAAGCTTCCGTTCAACTAAGGCAATGATCAAGCCAGAAGGAAGCCCATTGTGTGGAAGACGATCTTTAATAGTACACGTCTAACAGAATTCCTCCCAAGAATATACAAAGAACTCAACAAAGAGTTGAGAAACCAAATGAGCCATTCAAATAAATGGACTGTGGGTCTCATAGATGATGCCTAGTGATGGAAACCAAGCTAATAGAAAAATCAGAATTGGCCAAGAAATATCTCAAAAATGTTCATCATTTTCTAACAATTAGAGAGATGCAAATCAAAACAACTTTGAGGTTTCATCTTACCCCAATCAGAAAGTTTTGATTTGGGGATTCCAATTTTCCCACTATAGCTCAGGCTGACTTTGAATCTGTAATAATCCTCCTGCCTCAACCTCCCAAATGCTAGGATTCTAGGTGACTGCCACCACACCCTGCCTTGCTGTCTCATTTATAGAAGGTTTTTTAATATTTGGCTCCAGTAGGACATGAACGTTCTCTTGATCTCCATGCATAGTTACTGACCATTTAGTCTCTTCACTGAGGCAGCACAGCATCTGAGCCCAGGTCTTTCCTTCACAGAAAGCACTGCCATTTCTGTCTCTCCCCGGACAGTGAACTGAAGGTGTGTATTTGGTACACCCTGCATCTTCTACTTTTTCCTTTGTAAGGAGACTTAGCATCTCCTCCTGAAATGTAGCTCAGAATGCAATTTGAAAAGGAAGGTGCAGGAATGTTAAGTTGCAGCCTAAGCAAGATTGGCTGGCCTAGCCTGTTTGGCAGAGGCCAGTTTTGCTCATTGGGAGAACAATTACCTAAGATATTTTTTTCTTAGGATCTAGAGCAGTGTTTCTCAACCACCCTAACACTGGGACCCTTTCATGTAGTTCCTCGTGTTGTGGTGACCCCCAACCATAAAATTGTATCATTTCTACTTCATAACTGTAATTTTCTACTGTTGAGAATTGTAATGTAAATATCTGATATACAGGATATCTAATATGCAACCCCTGTGAAAGGGTCATTCAACCCCCAAAAAAGCTGTGACCCACAGGTTGAGAACCACTAATCTAGAGGAAACTACCCCAACACACACTGATCTCAACATACAGAAATGCCCTTGTCCCTTTGGACCTAAGACAACACTGAGTTGGTCTAGCTTCTTGGAGGTGGGCACTGCCCTCCAGGAGAACCTGAGACAAGCCACACTCTGTGGTCAGATGCACTGTTGACAGACTTCCTCCTAGTAAGCAGGTTCTGTCTTCTCTCTCACACTCATTCCTGATATCTACATTGTACAAATGAAAATCTGCTCACACACTCGGCTTTTCCATGAGTTCTTCATTTCTTTGCAAATACACGCATATGTATTTCATCACTAAAGATTGCTATGTGGCATGATAGAAATCCATCATCATGCAGTAGAGCATTTCTATAGGCTCCCTGCACCAGTGAAGTCAATTTATGCAGCTAAAGATGATTTTCTCCTCCTGCTTTGAAGTGAGGAATGGATGTCATTGTTAGGGCATGCATGAGCGGAATAGATGACGCCTAAGTGCAAGCTGTGTCCTTACCATGTCTGTAGAACTGAAGTTCATGCAACTACATTAATGAAGATGCCTTTCCCAGGCCCTGGAAGACACCCAGGCCTCCATTGAACTAAGAGGAAAGAGACAGGAGGTGAGGATAGCTTCTGTGGCATGCCCTCTCTCTTCTCTGCAGTTATAGCTTAGCAGCATCTTAAGTGATCAGGTGAGTTGTCAGTTTTGTGAACTTTAGTAGTTCTGTTTTAGTTTTCCTATGAAAAGGTGAAGGCAGTTGAGAGCTAGAGAGGGCAGCTCCCCAGGCTTCTCAAGGCTATGTGTTTTCAGGTTCAGATGAGTTTTGAATCCAGTTGTAAAGTACATTAGCCTGCAGGCATTACAAGTCTTACAAACAGTTCCAGTAAGTGCTACATTATCCAGCAGGAAAGAGAGCCCACGTCACTGAGAACATCAATGAAAGAGAAAAGAAATGCTTCGGCCTGTACCGTGGTGTCCCTGAATTCCAAACAAACACGCAACAAGGCAGCTGAGTGGCACTTGCACAGTGGCAGTGTGGGAGCAAAGTGTGGACAGCGTGACCATTAAAAACGATGTGCACACTAAGAGATGGCTAGGATCACTGAACTCTGTGTATGACACCAGAGAAAACAGAAGATCCTGAAATCAATGCTTTACTTGGAATCACTTGTTTATTGTTAATATTCCACGTAGGCAGAAACAACCATCTTTCTTTTGTGGTTAAAAGTACAGGGCATCCTACCAACACGAGAACTGCTCAAGTTACCCTTTCCAAGCCACTCCTAGTCCCTAGCTCTCTACCCACTACTTAATTTTTGTATTTCAAGAATACCACACAAATGGAACACCACAGTGTGTAACTTCTGAGAATTTTTTTTTGTTGTTGAGACAAAGTCTCACTATGTAACTCCGGCTGACCTGGAACTCACTATGCAGACTAAGCTGCTCTTAAACTGACAGAGACACAGATCTACTTTCCTTCTAAATGCTGGGATTAGAGGTGTGTGCCACCATGCTTCACACACACACACACACACACACACACACACACACACACACACAAAACCACCCTGAGTGAAATTTCTAGACTCACTTGGGTTATTGTATACAGTGTTAATTGTGGTGATATATTGTTTACCCTAATAAAATTTGCCTGAAGATCAGAAAGACAAAGGAACAAGCCACTGCCACTCCTCAGTCTGAAAAAGCTCTCTGGCTGAAAGGACTCTAGCTCAAAGGGCTCCAGTTCCTGTCTCCTCACACCTTTCTCTGCCCAGCCATATTACTTCCTTCTTAGTGCTGGGATTAAAGGTGTGTGTGCCCCTCAAGTACTGGGAGCAAAGGCATAACATCCCAAGTGTTGGCATTAAAGGTGTGTGCCACGACTGCCTGGCTCTGTTTCTCTCCTAGACTGAGTCAGCCTCACGTAATCCAGGGAGGCCAGAGCGATCTCAGACTCCCAAGTGCTAGGATTAAAGGCACGTGCCACCACTGCCTGGCCTCTATGTTTAAACCAGTGCCTTGTTCTGTTCTCTGATCTTCAGGTAGATTTTATTAGAGTACACAATATATCACCACAGTTAATTTTCCCTTTTGTTGCTGGTTAGTGTCTTATAGTATGGACACAATAGTTTAGTCACTTATTGAAATTTGTGTTAGCTGTGTTCACTTTAACTACCACAAATAAGGCTTCTGTGCACACACCAGCTTTTTGTGGATATAAGTCTTCATTTCTCTGGGCTAAATGCTTAGAAAGCATTTTGTTGGTGATATGGTAGTTATATGATAGGTGATTCTGAATATTGGCAAGTTTTCTTCTACTTCCTATTAATGAATGAGTAACTTTATTTTTCTAGATCTTCACCAACATTCAGAATTAAGCTGTGTCCTCATTTTTGGGGGGTGTTGGTGGTGGTGGTTTGCTGTATGTGTGAGTGTGTGTAAGCACGTGTAAACAGCTGTGCGCCTACATGAAGAGGCTGGAGGAAGAGGTTAGGTTCCTTGTTCTGTGTGAACAGCTGTGCACCTACATGAAGAGGCTGGAGGAAGAGGTTAGGTTCCTTGTTGTCTCTCTCTATCTTCTTCCCTTGTGACAGGGTCTCTCAGTGAACCTGAAGCTCTGTTTTGGGTAGATCCACAGGCCAGCAGCCCCAGCAATCCTCCTGTCTCTGCCCTCCAGAGTGCAGAGGTTATAGGCTCAGGAACAGCTCTTTATGGCATTTAACACGGATGCTGCTCATTGGAGCTCCAGTCCTCCGGCTTGTGCACCAAACTGTCTCCCCACTAACACAGCTTGCCAGCCCCAAAGTTGTCGTTATTTTTAACCATTCTGACAGGTTAGGAGTGTGAGTCTCTGGTGCACTTTACTCACTAATGGAACAAATTCTCATGAGCTTATTTGACATCTGCATGCTTTCTTTAGTGAAATGTTCCTCATGGCTTTTGCACATGTTCTAATTGGATCATGTATTCTTGCTCTTTTAGTATTGTATTGTGTGCGTGTGTGTGCGTGTGTGTGTGTGTGTGTGTGTGTGTGCGTGTGTGTGTGTGTGTGCACATGTGTGTGCATTCTTTATACTAGTCCTCTGTTGTATAGATCAAGCTCTTGAGTCAAGTCTAAGGGTCAAGTCTAGTCTCTTTGACTAGTTCTAGATCTTGAATTGACCCCTTTTTATTTTCTAAAAGTGGGGTGAAAGCTTAGGCCAGGATTATTTTAGTATTTTTCACAGTAAAGAAGGAATAAGAAAGAGAAAGGGGCCTGAGATGGTTTAAGACTGGTTAGTTTGAGGAATTTTAAGGACTCCTGGGTGTGAGGTCTCCCCATGTTGTCTGTGTTCTGAACCTGGAGTACTAATGCAAAGGAACAGCAGTGCAGCCCTGCTGAGCCTGAGAAAGACGTTCCTAGCCGTGTGAGATGGAGTGACTCATCTGACTGTGAGACAAGCGCTCCCAGGCTCCTCATTTGCTTTCCCACTCACGAGTGAGACGACCCCTCCCTAGTCAGGAAGATGCCATATGCCAAAGTACCAGATATAAGAACGAGAAGATGTCAATACAATTACATCGACTGCTTTTGAAATTGTACCAGATTTGTAGGCCTGGAGTCAACCTTACTTAGTCATAATGTATATAATTCCTCTCATAAATTACTATATTCCATTTAGCAATATACTGTGAGGAATTTTTCATCTGCACTCATTTTTTTTTTTTAAGATTTATTTACTATTTTGTATGCAGTGTTCTGCCTGCATGTATGCCTGCCCACCAGAAGAGGGCACCAGATCTCATTACAAATGGTTGTGAGCCACCATGTGGTTGCTGGGAATTGAACTCAGGACCCCTGGAAGAGCAGCCAGTGCTCTTAACTGCTGAGCCATCTCTCCAGCCCCTCATCTGCACTCATAAAGAATAGTGGCCTGTAATTTGATTTGTATTATTCTAGTCTTGTTTTGACATATGTTTCATAAGAGAATTGGGGCATGTTCTTTTAGTCTCTGGAAGAGATTGTATGGAATTGGATTTTTCTAATGAAACCATGTATGCCTGAAGAATGATTTTTATGACAATTTTAATTTTCATAGTAATTAGAGACCATTGGAATTGCCTGTTTCGCGATGAGTTGTGGTAGTTTGAAAAAGAAGTGATTCTTGTCCTTTAGGTTGTCAAGTCCCCTTGTTGCTGTAGCTTTGTCCTCTGACTGTCCTTTTGAAGTTGACAAAGGGACAGGCAGTTGTGTTGCTGACATTGGTATTTATGATATCTCTTTTTGTCAGTCCTGATAAAAGGCTGGGACATTTTACGTCTCTTCTCAAAGAAGCAACCCTCGGCTCCATTGATGTTCTTGACCATTTCTCCCTGTAGAGGCCGTCGATTTCTGCTCTCATTTCCATCGTCCCCTCTCTCCTTCTGGCTGGGGCTTCGTCTTTTTCTCCAGACCCAAGCGGGCTTCGCTGTGCTGACTTGAAGCTTTTCTTCCTTTGTTGAACACACGTTGCAGATTTCCCTTTGGCACGAGGTTAGCTGCGCCCCCAACATTTGGATGTGCTCTACTTTCATTTTTGTTCAGCCTCATGTATTTTAATTTTTGTCTTGAGACACTCTTTGATCCATCCATGAGTTATTTAGAATTGTGTGGCTTTGTTTCCAATTCTTTGACATTTTTCTGTTTCCTAGTTTGAGGCCATTTCCAGTTTTGAAGATAGATTTATGACTGCATTTATTTAGCTTTAGTTGAGTATTTTGTGGCCTGCATTGCTCTGTCTTGATGTATGCCCCATGGACATGTATAAAAAAAAGTGCATTCTCCTGTTGGGTGGATAGGATATAAATGTATAAATATAAGTTCCCAGTGGGGAAGGTAAAGAATCTATCATTACTGACACAAGTTTGAGGGAAGACCTTTCTCTCCAGATGGTCTCTACTGACATCATAGGTATGGATGAAGGGTTAGCTGCTCACCACTGGGATACAGGTTTTGGATCTCCCCTGGGTCTTTCCCAGCATGCCCCATGCAGGGATGCTGCTTATTTAGTTTGACCTTCACTAAAGTGACAGTTTAGGCTGCCTTTGCTAATGTAGTAAGGGACACAGGCAACCCTTAGGTTACAGAAGGCGGACAAAAACTCTGGCAACTAACCCAGCGTTTAAGACAAGTACAGTTTAGACAATGTAGCCCTGTGTTTGACCCAGTGTTTGGCATAATGGGCACTCATAAGTGTGTGCTAAAATGAAGAGAGGGCAAGGCATGGACTAACCGGATCAAGGCCAACCAATTTGAGATCTGTTCTAGCCCATAAGGCATGCACCTCCATGAAGTCCCTTAGGATTGTGAGAGGTCCCTGAGTAATGAAAGCTTCCCCTTAACCTGCAGTCAGCTACATGGTCAGCCAAAGGTGCTGCACCGGCAGATGGTAACTCTGAGGAGAAGCTTGATTTGTCTGTCTCTTCTCTCATCGTCACTGTGCTGTGACAGCATTCCCACCAGGGCATCATGGGAGGAAGAACTCCGGTCACTAATAGTTTCAGAGAAAACAGTTGATCGCAATGAGCAAGGCTTAGTGGCTTGAGCAGTGTGGTCTGTGATGGCCAAAGATTGGCAGATCAGGAAGCATAGACCACAGCGGAACTAGGCATGTAGCCTTCAAAGGCTCACCCCTAGCATTCGACCTCCCAATACATCCCTACAACCTGGGGGACCAAGGACTCAATTCATGAGACCATGGAGGACATTCCAGATACAAACTAAAACAGTGGGTTTCCTAATTTCAGTATTTCCCTCTACACACACACACACTCACAAATTAATACACAGCCAGGCTTTATCCAAAACATTTGCACATGGCTGTTATCAAGGAGGAAGGCCTCTCATTTGAAGTTTCTGGGAGGGATCTGAAGAAAAATAACCCTGTTTCTACTTGAACCCAAGCCCAAAACTCCAAAGCTCAGGCTTATGTGTTTTGTTTGCACATTTCACTGGCTGACTTGAATGAGGACAGTAAAAACCTGACAGACTGATGGACCTGAGCCAAACCAGAACTTCCAGCTGTGGGAGGATGCCTCACTCCACTTCCCCAGTATAACCAGAGGACAGTTTTTGATGGTGTTGATGACTGAGGTTTCACAGACTAAAGCTAAGTGTCTCTAGGTATTTTTAAAGGTTAATATTGTCATTGTGATTTTTTTTCCTACTGTCTCTTGTTTCTCAGCATTTTCTTCTACTTTATTAATCTAAAAATATAGGATACAAAAGACTATACCAGTAGAAATATACATGTTCTTATTAGTTCCAGTAAAAAAAAAAAAAAAAGACAGTAAAGCCTGGGTTTTATGAACAAATGTTTCAATCCTGTTCTTTTTCTATAGCCTCTCAGAACTCACATTCATCATGTAAGTTATGTTTCTGAATAAGGGATCAAATGGACCAAAAAAAAAGCGAAACTAGGGTGTAGCCTTTATTACAAGGGAAGAGTTTGGCAGGACAGCCTCTTGCTTTAAGGAATGAGGAAACATTGTTCCATCTTGAACTGAACATAAAAAGACAACGTTGGATTCGGCATGTAGCTTGCTGGTACAGTGTTTGCCAACATGAGCAAGGCCCTGTGTTCAGTGCTTAGCACAAACAAAAACCCCAGCTCTCCCCTTACACATGCAAAAACCCACCTTATTTAAAACTTTGACTTTTCTGCAAGCAGATGTGGTGGTAAGCTCACACTGTTCATAAACTTCCTTGGGAGGCGAACATCCAGTCTCCCCAGACAGACCAAAGAAACAGTTCTACCCAGTCTAGCTTGATGAGTGAGGGTGAGGAACTACTTCCAAGAGCAAGGGCGACTGTGGGCTGCTCCTCCTACAAAGGGAACTACCCTCACTGAGACTGACTGGGCTCTGGAAGGTAATTAGGCCTCCTTGTAGTGCGCTGTCTCCCAAGTCCCCCTAACTCTCCTTAACAGAAGGATAATGGGCCAGAATTCGTGTGAACTCTGCTTTGGTAATCACAGTTGGTGGAGAGTTCAAGAGGGCAACAGCCATATCCTGTTTGGAGAGCATTACACACAGTAGCAAATACTTAAGTCAGTATAAATGATCACTCAATCCCCATACTTGGTGGTGGTTCCATTACTTTTTAAAAATCAAAATAAAATAAAATAAAATGAATAAATAAACTGAAATTCTCTAGTTTAGCCTTCAAGCTATTTCATTATTTGCTATTTTGTAAAACATCTAGCTAGAAGTAAAAGTTATTTTTAAGATTTTCAAATGTCAGCCCTTAAGCTCAGTTCCATATACTTTCACTGAAACTAGGTCTCCCCATGGCAGGTGCCTAGGGATCTTACAGATGCAGAGAGTTCTGGAAAAAGTTAATAGCCCTCTTTGCTCATTATTATACTAAAGAGCCAGGCACAGCATTTCATACACCCACAGAGAGTGCTCCCTGCCTGAGCTGTAGCTGCCCTGCCTCTTCTTGTCTTGCTAACAACGTTCATTACAGGCTGTTTGTTGCGATGAACCTGATTGACAGCACGTGTAGTGACACAAATACCATTTAGGTGTTGCCTCTCTTTCAATTTCATCAGCAGGGGCAACCCCGGAAACCATGCATCAGGACTTCCCGGCCAAGGTCCCTCCTCCTGTGGATCTCAAACCCTCAGAGTAGTTTACCAGCTTGCAAAGCACAGGCTGTTATTCTGGCCTGGATTCCAAACTAAGAGCCATTTTGAAAATCCTCTTAAAGCCTGATATTTACAAACTGTGCTGATCTGCGGAAGAGGGGGTTCTTATTCAGTTAGGGTGGTCCACCAGCCCTCAACCAGAATTATCTTTTCTCTAGGATCTGCTGTGTGCTTGCAGGGTGGAGTGGACAGGCAGTACAGAAAGAGACCAACAGCACATGTTGTCAGACCGGGGTCAATTCAGAGAACCTCAGTTCGTAAGATCCTTTAGGGCCCTTCTGCAGCCTTGTCCTGTGCAACCTGCTCAACTCAGCCAACAAGTCCATGTTCGGGGCTGTTGTTAAGGTGACACAATATCATGGAGAGAAGACGGAAGGAGGGCAGAGACTGAGAGTTTATTCAGGTCTTGGGAGCTGAAGTGTGCTTACCCAATGCCTTGAAAAGTTCTGACTCCCCGTGATCTGGGTCTCACATACCTCTGTACCATCTCGATGAATCAGTCATTGCCTTTTGGGAAAACTAGCCTGGAACCTACGGACCATTTGTAGTCTGCGGAAGGAGAGGAGGAGGAGGAGGAATGCCGGAGGCCAGGCGAGGAGCTGAGTGTCTGTCTCCTTTCTTTACCAGGAAGTGGGAGCTTCTGCTGGAGGAGCAGGCTGTCCCCTGCATTGCTGTGCTGCTGTCACCCAGCCTGAGGTGTCAGTAACTGATGTTCTCTCAATCTTTGTATTTCTTTCCCAGGATAGCTTTCCTGCCCGCTTTGGAGGAGTCCATTTTGTCAACCAGCCCTGGTACATCCATGCCCTGTACACGCTCATCAAGCCATTCCTTAAAGACAAGACAAGAAAGCGGGTAAGGAGAAAAAAGTGTCTTTTAACTTCTGAATGGGGGAGAGGGGGGTTGCCTGTGTGTCGGGGACAATTATAGTGCTATTCTGTGTGTGCATCCCCCCAATAGCTTTTACCATGGTTTTGCAATTTTTGAATATTTGCACCTTAGCAGGAGTTTGCAAATGATTTGTATTTAATCAATAATTCAGTAAGATGGGTTATTTTTAGGGTGCCAGACAAACTAAAAGAAACTTTGAAGGCATGTCAATACGATATGCCAATTTTACTGCAAATGGTTGTGGGAGCAGGACACGCAGCCACTTCCTGCTCTTATTTGATTCTTTTGGTTTTTTGTGGGGGTATGTTTGTTTGTTTGTGGGGGATCTTATTATGTAGCCCAGGCTGGCCTCAAATTATTTTTTAAAGATTTATTTTCATTTTACATAAATGAGTGCTTTGTCTGCATGTACGTATACATACACATGCACGCAGTGAACATAGAGGCCAAGAGAAGGTGTCAGATACCATGGGACTGGGGTCAGACAACTGTGAGCTGCCATATGGGCCCTCTGCAGCAGCATCAGATGCTCTTCACTGCTGAGCCATCTCTCCAGACCTTAGCCTCCAGTTCTTAATCCTCTTGCCTCCATGTCTGGAATTCTGGGGTTGTAGGCATTCACCCGGTTGCTACTTCTTGCTTATGGGCTACACCAGTAGCTAACATTTTGTCCTGTATCATCACTATGAAAAACGGTTCTTTATATTTTTTCTCTCTTAGCCCTTGAATGGTAACAGCCAGACCCATCATATGTAAGGTTGAAAGCATTGTTCATTGGATGCAATAATCTTTAAAAGAAGGCCTGAAATAATAGTTACATCAGTCAACATTTGAGAAGCCAGGCTCTTTCATCAGAGCAGGGCCAACATGGCATTCTATTCAGCTGAGTAGCAAGCATCCATTAGCTACCCTGAATCTCACTGTCCTCATTTTTTACTTGGGAAACTAACTCCTACACCATAGACTTTTGGAGCAATTTAGTGAGACGGCATATGAAAACATAGAGAATAATGCCACTCATATATCAGACACTTGATGACTTTATTCCTTTTTACACTATCTTTTTCCCCCACTAGTTTTACTAAAACACACTTGACAAGTAAACATTGTGTGTGTTTAAGGAACACAATGCAGCAATTTAATATATGAATACACTGTAGCATGATCACTACAATTATGATAAGATATCCATTACCTTGCATAGTTATGTGACTGATGAAGTGGTATGAGCACACACACACACACACATATCGTACACACACATTGGGGTTCCAAATTCCTAAGCCTTGAATGCTTCTTGGTCTTTAGAGAACATTGTAGGGGACTATGGGCGAAGGACAAGTCCTGTTTCCAAACAAGGACAGAATTTAGAACTAGACATCACCAGTATCAAGAAGCAAGGACCTTCTGAGACATTCTATAGTCTGCTCAGGCCAGTATCAAGTATTGTTTGCATCATGACATCAGGCCTCCCAGAGCCTGCATCTTCTACCTGACATGGGGACTGTGGGAGTTCCTCCCACAGTGGACACTGCTGAACCAGAGCAGGGGGTTTCTGCAGATCTTGACCCTGGACAAGTAGGTCCAACCTCCTACCTCTGTGTTCCTCTCTGCTGCACTGCACCATCAGTAGGGATGCCAGAGTAGCCATCTTCAGCAGCATGCCCCATCCTTTAAGGACTAAGTGGGTGGGGTGTGTGGATACAAACGCTGAATGTAAACACCAGGCTCAGGACTTTGTGTGATTCTGATACTCCAGCATCTACTATCGAGTTTCATAAATGCCAGAATATTTTAGTTTATTCATAACAAATCTTTTTTATTAACTTTCAGTCATATCCAACAGCAATGTCAGAAATGCACATTGCCTTCCCAGGCACTATAGTGCCCAGAAGAGTTCCACACTTACTTCCTTTTCCCTTTCGTCTTTACATAATGCTGTTTACAGGACAGGGTAGAGTGAAGAGAATGAGTTTGTTGCTGAGGTCCAAATGTGCCACCATTGTTAGCTGTGCCATGTATGGCCAAGCGTGTAATTGATGGTGTTCTGCTTGAGTATCACTTACTTACTCCATGTAGTTAATTGTGTGTAACTTATGCACTGGGTGTAATTATTTCATGCTGCAATGTGTGTAGGAGCCAATGTCATTACAGATGTATTTTAAATTAACTTTCAAGGTCAATTTCTAAATTGTAGTCAGTGACAGTTATCTACTTATTACATGCCATTTGTGGATTTATCTAAAAATAACTGAAATGTGAAGCTTTCCCCCCTTGTCTCATTTTGGCCAATTTAGAGCATTAAACACTGTATGCTCAGAAGACACAAACTTGTTAGGGTGTCAGTACTCGATGCAGGCAAGAAGGGAAAACTGCCCCAAAGAACTTCTTACAACACATTCTCAGGTCATGGTTCTACACTGAACAGGAACTGATTCAGCTTCTATCTAGTACATACACACCATCTTTGGAACTACAGGCTATGCTAGCAGAGCAAAATATCATCATCTCTCTCCCTAAGACCCAATGGAACACAACTGAACAGAGCAAGACACCATCAGATACAGAAGAGTTCATGGGGGGAAGGGCATGGAGAATCAGCATGGATAGGGCCTGGGACTGATTTGCGAGGAAAGGCAGAATGGACCCCTACAGGGAGAGGCTGTACATAGTGGGGCCTGGAAGATGGTGGAACTGGGGGGATCCTGGGGGCCAGAGTTCTCAGGTAGGAGCATGACATTCAAAGCATGGGTAGCTGGGGCCTATGCAGGGTCGCTTGGCTCGACCTGGGAGAAGGGGACTGGACCTGCCTGGACTGAGTCTACCAGGTTGATCTCAGTCCTCGGGGGAGGCTTTGCCCTGGAGGAGGTGGGAATGGAGGGTGGGCTGGGGGGAAGGTGAAGGGGGCGGGAGGGGGGAGAACAAGGGAATCCGTGGCTGATATGTAGAACTGAATTGTATTGCAAAATAAAATAATTAAAAAAAAAAGCATGGATAGCTTTGGAGCAATGGGCATCACTTCCCTCTTCTCAGCAGGAGTGACTAGGACGTGACTGTGTGTGCAAATTTGAGTGGTGGCCAAATAATGTCCACTCTATTCTTAAACTTCATTTTTTATTGTACAAGATTCTTTTAGCTATCCTGGGTTTAAACTTCATTTTTTAAAACAACTATCAATTCAGCCTATTTTTTAGGCAATAAAATAACCTTTTATGATGACTAAGCCATGGGCACAAAAGAATTGCCTCTTTGAATGTCATGGTCACCAGAGACACATACAATTTGTCTTTGCTGAATTGTGCATTAGACTAAACACTTACCATATTTTTAAATTTCTATGTTGAATTTTTTTCCTTTCTAGATTTTCCTACATGGAAACAATTTAAACAGCCTTCACCAGCTGATACACCCTGAGTTTCTGCCCTCTGAATTTGGAGGAACCCTCCCTCCTTATGACATGGGGACTTGGGCCCGGACATTACTTGGTCCTGACTACAGTGATGAAAATGACTATACCCACACCTCCTATAATGCCATGCATGTGAAACACACCTGCTCCAACCTGGAGAGAGAGTGCTCACCCAAGCCCATGAAAAGGTAAGGCTGGCTAGAGGGCATGAGAAGGTCCATCTAGAACTACTGTGGCTTAAGAAATTGAAAACTTTGTGGACACAGAATTGAATAAAATTCTTTCATCAGAGTTTACAGCAAATGGGTCTCGGCTGGCCCAGAAGTGGTTGTCCCCTTTACCCAATTTGAGGGAAGAACTTTACGTCCTGATTGCAATCTGCCTCTTAAACTGTGGGAGTCTGTTAAGATACAGATGGAACGGTAGAGCTCTGGGATACACTGAGGACAATACCACCCAGCAGAGAACATGCCTACCACTCATTTCTTTGAAGCCAAAGGAACAGTGTTTGGCTGTAGCACCATTATTATGCATTAGGGCCATCAACACAAATAAGATGATGAAGGTGCATCTAGAAAATACTCCAGGAAAGGCTTTTGTGCATGCTCATAAAATGGCTGGCACTTGAGCTACCCACAGAGGGAAGGTCAGAATCTCTGGAGTAAAAGGGAACTGGTATGCCAAGCCTGAGAGATGGACAGTGGAACAAAGCCTTACAAAGATGGACAGCACCGTGATACTCAGGCTTGCGAGTATAAAGAGGGTAGTGGACATTGAGTAAATTCCCAGAGAGAACTGGCCTCAGCTGGTAGAGTGTGCTGCGTGGATGCTCATGATGGAGAAGATTGCTTTCCAGCTTTCTCTTTTTCTGTTTTTCTTTTTCTTTCTCTCTCCCTCCTTCTCTCAATCTTTCCTCGACCACTTGTACTTTGTGTGCGTGTGTGTGTGTGTGTGTGTGTGTGTGTGTGTGTGTGTGTGTGTGTGTATTTCTGAGATGGAATCTGGGCTTTGTTCATGCTAGTTCACACAATCTAACACCAACCTACATCCCCAGCCTGTAGGTGGCTTTTTAAATTTGTCATGCAAATGATCCTACACATTCTCAACCCTTAGCTTTTCAGGCTGCAATCCCCTTTAGTCACCATCTCGATCCCCATGTGTGACCACTGTCACCAGACAGGGTCGGCCCTTCCACTTGTTTCTTCATGGACTATACGCACTTGCACTCACATCTCGGTGTTTTCTGACATCTAATAGTGAGGATTCATTGGCTGCAGTTGCACTAATAAGTAAGGCAGTCTAGATTCCCTAAACATCAATAAAGTCTTTCCTCACAGTCTGAAACAGAAAGAGCAAAGATCAAGGTGTCAGGAAAGTTGGCATCTTTGAAGCCTCTCTTCCTGGCATGCAGATGGTTGTCTTTGCCCCTTGTCTCCGAAGATCTTTCTTCTGTGTGTGTTTGTGTCCTGATTTCTTCTTATGGGAACAGCAGAAATAGTGGTTTAGAGCCCACTCTATTGACCACATTTTACCTTAATGACCCCTTTTAAAACTCCATCTCCAAATACAGCCATAACCAGAGGGCTGGAGTGAGCACTCAGCCTGTAAGTTTAGCAAGGGTGGGAGAACATCCAATGTCTACGTGGTTGAGCTGTACCTGTCTGTGTCCCACAGAACAGCTTCTATATATCTGATGCTGCTTAGATCCTTGGACTCTGATAGCCATTGCTTTATTGGGGAGCATTTATTCTGGTTGTCATTTAGGTTATTCTCTATTTCAATTATTTTCTCAATATTTGTTCCTAGCTTGTTTGTCCATTTTCCTAGGAAGGTTTGTCTGGGAAGCCTCAGATCCCTTCCATTCTGGACCAGAGGGCCTGTCCTTTTACGTTTCAGCCCATACTGCAGAAGAGTGTACTGAGGGGCAGTTTTACCAGTAGTGATTAAGAATCAACTTTCCCCAAATGCAGACACCTCACTGATGGAGGAACAGAACTGTGTATTTCATGGCATCTCTTCACCTCTTGGAATCTGGAGGATGCAGGAAAAAATGAAGACAGAACTTGGGGAAGCTTCAAGAGAAACTTTTCTGTCTTCCCATCTGTTAGATCTTTCTCTCAAGCCCAGGTTCCCAGGAAGCCTCATATTTCACTGTCCAGATTCAGACAGGCAGGGATGGGGCAGTGTACTCATGCTGCATGGCTATGTCAGAGTTGCAGACGGATGACTTTGGAGTGGTATTGTGAGTTCCAATAGGTATGCACACGTCCTGTTCTCTGCCATGATTCTCTACACGCTTATAGTCCATTTGGAGTGAAGTGGTCTTTTGTGGCCCATCTTTGGGAATCGATCACTTTTTATAATGAGGCGTCTGAGCAATGCAGCCACTGGGTTTCAAGTGGCTCACTGGAACAGTGTTTCTCAGTAGAAGAGTGTAAAGGAAAATTGCAGACAACTGACACTCTCTTCAGTGGGTGGTCATAACAGGTACTGGTTCTTTTTCCCTTCGATAATTGTGATTCTGCCTTTAATCAGAAAAGATAATAATTATTATTTTGATGGGACTTTCTTTAAACAGATTATTTCAAGATTGTTCTCTTTAATCCAGTGAATACCAGATAAGAGTTTGAGGCATTCTTTGCTCCAATATTAAATTCTCTGGAATTTCTTGTATTTAACTTCTCATTTATGCTGTGTATGGTGGTTTGAACATGTATGGCCCCCTATGGGCCATAATGAGTAGCACCATCAGGAGGTATGGCCTTGGTGGAATAGGTGTGACCTTGTTGGAGGAAGTGTGTCACTGTGGGGGTGAGCTTTGATGTCTTAGGTATGCTCATGCCACACACAGTGATACAGTTGCTTCTGCTACCTGCAGATCAAGATATAGAACTCTCAGCTCCTTTTCCAATGCCATGTCTGTCTACATGTTGCCATGATGATAATGGACTAAACCTCTGAAACTGTAAGCCAGCCCCAATTGAATGTTTTCCTTTATAAGAGTTGTTGCTCTTCACAGCAATAAAAACTCTAACTAAGACAGAAGTTGATACCAGGGACTGGGTGGGGTATATGCTTTTGTTTGGAGGAATGTGGACTTTGGGAGTTTGGATTAGAAAGTCAGTTGAATACTTTAAGTGGGGCTTAGTATTAGGAGCCTGGAAGACAGTGGTGCTAAAGGTGATTTGAACTGTGGGGGCCTGGCTCAAGAGGTTTCAAAGGAAAATAACTTTTGGTATGTGGTCTAGAGATCATTCTTGCAATATTTTGGTGAAGTATGTGGCTGCTTTTGCCCTTGTCCAAAAAGTCTGCCTGATGCTAAAGTAAAGAGTTTTGGATTAATTGCATTGGCAAAGGAAATCTCAACACAGCCTGGTATGGACTGGTTACTGGTAACCTGTGTGGTTACTGGTGTTGACTCTTCCAAAGATTTATAATGAAGAAGCAAGCTGAGCAAGGAAAAACACAAAATGTATGGATTGAAGAGAAAAGGGGCACCAGAAAGTGGAATAGAGCTGATTCCTGTGTTCAAGGAAATAAATAAATTAAGAAATGGAAAAAAAGGAATGACGATCTCAGCACAAGATCCTACCCAGCTAAGCTTCCAACTTGTGAAAAGGACTTAAAGAACAGCTTAGGTCTAGGCATGGTAGGACACACCTTGAATCCTAGTATTCAGAAGGCAGCTGGCGGATTTCTGAGTTTGAAGCCAGCCTGGTCTACAGATCAAATTCCAAGAGAGCCAAGCTTAGGCAGTTAAGGAAACCATTGAAAAGAGAAAGCTTGTGAATATGTAATTGAACAAAGGGGCCATGTTCCAGTCTCAGAAGGCAGCAGAACTTGGTAGCTTCAGCCATGTAGTTCTGGCTTTAGAGTCAAGCACAGAAACAAGGGGTTATGGGATCTCCCTCTGAGACTAAAGAAAGCCACTGAGGGCAGGTCAGTGGCAGTGGTGTCTCAGCATGGAAGCCTAGAAAGGCCATTGTATTAAGCTGTGAAGATGAAGCCTGGATTGCCTTAGAGACCCTGAGGTGTTGGAGATGCCAGAACCGTGGGATACCTGTGAAGGAGAGCTGCCTACTGGGAGTGGAACCAGCCCAAGAGAAAGAAGTGTGTTGCAGTCAACAAAGCTGAAAGGAGTTGGAGATCCAAAGAATGCTTTGACATCAGACATGGAGAAGCAGAGTTCGGAGTTTGCGCAGCTGGCTTTTAGTCTTGCTTTGGTCCAGTATTTCTTTACTATGCTCTCTTTCCTCTATTTTGGAACGGTAATGTATATCCTATACCATTATATGTTGGAAATATGTGATCTGCCTTTTGATTTTCATTTTAGGGGGTATTACACTTAAGAGATTGCATGAATCTCAGAAGAGACTTTGAACTTGGGACTTATAAACGTTGTTGAGACTGTGATAGACTGCGGGAACTTTTGAAGTTGGACAAAATGGATTTTGCATTATGTTATGGTTACAAGCCTATGGGGCCCAGGGAGTAGAATGTGGTGACTTGAATAGAAATGGCCCCTATAGACTCATGTGTGTGAATGTTTGGCCCACAGGCAGTGGCACTATGAGGAAGTGTGGCCTTGGAGTAGGTGTGGCCTTGTTGGAGGAAGTGTGACACTATAGAGGCAGGCTTGAGGTCTATGCTTAAGCCACACCTAGTGACACAGTTGCTCTTGGTGCCTGTGGTTCCAGATGTAGAACTCTCAGCTCCTTCTCCAGCATCATGTCTGCCTGCACACTGTCATGTCCATGATGATAATGGACTGAACCTCTGAAACTGTAAGCTAGTTGCAATTAAATGTTTTTTTTTTTTTATAAGAGTTGCTGTGGTCATGGTGTCTCTTCACAGCAATAGAAACCCTAACTCTCTCTCTCTCTCTCTCTCTCTCTCTCTCTCTCCCTCTCTCCCTCCCTCCCTCCCTCCCTCCCTCCGTGTGTGTGTGTGTGTGTGTGTGTGTGTGTGTGTGTGTGTGTGTTGCACATTTGCCGCAGAGCATGTATGGAAGTCAGAGGACTATCTAAAATGCTGGTTCTTGCCTGCTACATTATTTAAGAAGGAAGTTTCTCTTTTCCTTGAGTTTTCACTACTGAGTGTGCCAGACTAACTGACCCGTGGGCCTTGCCCATCTCTGCCTCCCAGCATATGTATGAGCATTGAGATTGCAGACATGTGCTACCACACTTGGCTTTACATGGGTCCTAGGCATTAAAACTTGGGTCATTATGTTTACACAACAAGCACTTTGCCTCTTCAAGCCCATCATTCCTGGGGTATTATTATTATTATTATTATTATTATTATTATTATTATTATATTCTTAGGAGCCCTCTTGCTCTTTTTCAATCTGCGAGCTGTTTTTAAAAGTTTAAGTGTAAAACAGCCCATCTCCTCCTCCCTAACTCATTGCTTCGATGTGTCTGAAGAGTGTGGCCCAATTTGTGCAGCTTTTTATCAGCAATGTTTGTTTTTGCTGCCAATGAGACCAAACCTCAAGTGAACTGCCTTATACAAGAAGGGAAGTTCATCACTGTAGGTAATGAGATGTGTCAAATGAAGGAGGCTGCGGGGATGCAGCAGCAGTAGTATGGTGGGGACCACAGACCCCAGGTCCTCTCCCCAGGTCTGACACAACTGTGGGATTCTCAGGCTTCCTGGTCCTGACTTCTGTGGGAAAATAATGCCCAGACAAAGGGGGCTTTGTTAGCTGGAAAGGGGGAGGGAGGGCCTGGGGCTGGAAACCAACAGTCCTGGTGGAAGCTTAGTTAGAAATGCAAGTCTGAAGTTTCTTTCCCATGAAGTAAATGTGTGACTTTTAAATCCATGTGCAGATTTTATGACATCTCTTCTAATCATTAGGCAACATTTATTAATTAATTTCTGATTCTAGACTTTCTTACTGGCAAAGTGATTATACTGGCTATAGACATGATAAAAATCTAACATACTCACAGAGACACTGTTTTGAAGTGACTATTGGTGAATGATTAGCCATTTCCTTTGAGTTTTATATACTGCATACATGCACACATATATACATACGTATATAATATGCACACACACACACATATATATCCATGTGCCCACATATATATATATATACATATCTATGTATTGATTAGAAAATTATTCATAAATTTCATTAAGGTTTTATCCTAGACTCATTTGGGCTTGGGAATTTGAGCTGTTCCCTGAAGCTGGAGCCATCTGCTACAGGCTGTTGGTGCAGAGGAGGGAGTTTAGAGAGGAGCTTGACTTGCAGGCAATGCTGAGAAGGGGAACTCAGGGCTGGCAGCTTACAGCATGATGGAGATCACAAATGGCTCTTGAATTTCATTGTTTTGTTTATTTCTTCTAATTTTCCTCAACCCCGAGGCGGCTGTTGACACCGCAGCTGATGATCTCAAGGAAATAAAAAGCATCTTTCTTTCTTGGTTTTCCTGGGCACAAGTGAAAGGCCAGGCTTTGTGTTTCCCTCTGGACCTGTCACCATGCCCAGAGAAAAGACGGCTCTGATTTGCAGTGTTATGCCATGAGGTTACCCAGCAAAGGGCAGGGGACAGCGCTGAACTACACCAGATTGTTATGGAAGGGGTTGGGGGCTAAATGAGCATAGACCAGATGAAAACTGTATCTCCACCTTAGCAACAGCAGGTAGTTCCAGCCAGGGCTGGCAGAAGAGAAAGCATGTATTTTTAACGCATCCCCTTGCTGAATTTGAACAAGTTACTTTTTCACTGTATGTGACTGCAGTTTCAAAAAAAAAAAAGAGAGATGTATATATCTCAGAGAGAGAGAGAGAGAGAACTACTTACTCTTCTCTGAAATTTATGACATTTCAGATGCAGAGGATGTCCTTAGAGGTCACCTGGAAGATGGATTTGCACCACTAAAGATCTTTCCTGTTACCCTCCACATGCTTAAGGGTGCACGTGGCCTAAATGATATTGACTACTGAGGGTGTCACATTGATTGAGTAATCAAAAGTCTGTATTTCTGTAATATAGTCATTGCTATCGCATAAAACTTTTCTAAGATCTTAAATTTCAACAAAACAGATTTACTTGACACTTTTTAGTTCTTACATATATGAAATGTTCATCATTTTATGTAAGATGAAGAATAATGCAGAAGTATTTTATCCACCTTTTTGCCCTCTGCTGCTCACAAACAATCACAGTGACTGAAGCCTGAGCCTCCTGGCTTCAGGGCTGAGGACTTCTCCTGTCATTCATAATTTCCTTTACAAGCATGTTAGTTTATTTTGCCTGCACATGGTCTACACAAATTTAATACTTTTAGTGTAAAAAGTACAACTGCATACAAATTCCATTTTATATTGATATTAAAGTTATACCATTTTTCCTTCTTCATAGACAAGATCATGAGAAGTCATACAAGGGGGCAAGGAGGATCGTATGTCTATAAACCTATTTTGTTCCAAGCTTCTTTCCATGTAGAATGGCTTCATGTCTTACCATATACTTGCCTCCTCATGGTTCTGTGAAAGAGTTGCTGAAGTGATTGGCGTGGAGTGGAGACTATGGAAACTCAACCTGGATTAACCTTGAATGGCCATTAAGCTCCACATTCCCTTCTGGGCTGCTCAGAAGCATCCACTTTCCACTTTGGGCTCAGTCTGGAAGCCCTGCTGTACAAGGAAAGGGATTGTTTTTGTTTTGTTTTGTGTTTTGTTTGTTTGTTTGTTTGTTTGTTTGTTTTTTTAAGACAGAGTCAGGAGCATTTGCCTGTAATTGCAGCACTTGGGCATCTGAGGCAGGAGGAGTGTAAGTTCTAGTCCAGTCTGGGATGTGTAGAAAGACCTTGTGTCAAAATAAAAGGACTACCTGTTACTCCAGCCTTGTTCAGCTCAAGTTCCTCATTTGTATCTTGGCAATGAAAAGAGAGACTTGAAGCTTAATGATTGTGGAGCCACCGACCCTTCTCAGGAGCTCAGAAGTAACGACAGCGGGGAAGCGTTCTTTGCTCAGCAGATGACTGAATAACCCAGATTCCTCTATCTAAGATACAGTTGCTATGGCTACTTACATTAAATAGAGTTCATCTGAGAGGAGCTAATGCAGACAGAAGAGGAGCATTGAGATGAGGTGCTTCCTATAGGAGCCAAATACCAGGCAAAGAGCCATGCCTGCCCACCCTATCCATAGCATCAGCATGCATTCCAACAGCATGTCAGTGGGTCTGAGGTCACAGGTGTGTATCATGGAGTGGAAAGACTAGTGTCAGCCTGACACCATAATACACACACACACACACACACACACACACACACACACACACACAAATGTGACGCTGCTGCCTCACTCATGAGGTAGATAATGAACACTGTGTTGATGTCCTAAGTTGATAGGACAGGTCATGACTTCCTTTGGTATATGTTTAGGTTGACATATTTTTATGCCCGCATTTTACATTTGTTTTTATTTAGAAAGTGGTATGATTTTTTTTTTTTACATAAAGTCAAAACTCAATTTTAGTCGCTTCTAGGCATCCTAGAGTAAGTTTTTGATGCAGCATGTTTATAGATAAAGTTTAATGTTGAGCACTTACTAGGGATCTTGTAATGGTCTGACCCATTAAACACAAAGGTTCTCCAGCATGGTGCTATTATGAGACAGGGCTTTAAGAGGTGGAGTGAGAGGGTATAGAAGGTCAAGAGCAGGAGGTCTTGGGTCATTGGAGACATGTGTATGTACCTGTTTCTGTTTCCCTTTCAAGCCACAAAATGAAGTTTTCCTCTGCCCTGTGCTCCCTCCATGATGTGATGTGCTGGGTAACCATAGGCCTCAAGCAATGGAGCTAATCAATTATGAAATGGAATCTCTGAAAACATAAGTCAAAAATATATATTTTCTCTTTACTTTTTGATTATCTCTAATATTCGTATAGGTATAGAAAGCCTACTAACACAGGTGCAGAAAGCAATTCAGAGACAAGGAAGACTAAACAACTCTGGCTGTGACTTCAGTCACAAGGAAAGAATAGCCGTTACTTTAGAGAAACATTTTGTTCCAGCTTCATATGGAGGGGCCAGTGTTTTGTGGTCTTGATCAGCTATGCTGTAAAAAGTCTACTTTTATTTCTTTTATTCAACTTTCTGAGCAAGAAGGAAACTTCCAGTCATGTATTCCACTTTGGTTCCTGCCTGGGTAGTTAAAATCAATTTGACTGGTTTTCATCTATCAACAGGGTTGGCCATTACCTTCGTGAGATTTGAGAATGTAGCTTGTGCGCTCTGTGTGTATGTGTGTGTGTGTGTGTGTGTGTGTGTGTGTGTGTGTGTGTGTGTGTGAGTGTATCTCTCTGTGTGCGTTTCTCTCTGTGTCTGTCTGTCTGTCTGTCTCTCTCGTGCGTGTGTGTGTGTGTGTGTGTGTGTGTGTGTGTGTGTGTGTGTGTGTGTATGCGTTGTGTGACACTATTCCTGGAGAGTCATTGCTGCTCAGGTAGATAGTGCTTAAATGCTAGAACTTCTTGAAGGAAAGACTTCCAAGGAAGCCATAAAGTCCTGTATTTGTGCAGGCTAATAAATACTGTATGCTAACAGGAATTTGTTAGTGTTTTTTAATGAATGAAGAAGATTAGCTGTCTAGCCTCCTCCTTACTTGGGCATTTGACAGAGAAAGACACTCAGCTTTTAGCTTTCTTTTCTGAAGCATGAATGAAGGGAGCCATCTCTTCCAATTGTATCATATATGGCCATGGTTCAGTGGAGTGAAAGAAAATCTCTATGATGAATCTGTTGGCAAGAAAATGAATGGGCCTGGTTAAAGCCTGTGTACAGAGGCATGCTTTCTCTACTTTTAAAGAATGACATGAGGATTTATGAGATAAAGATTTCTAATCTTCTGGCAAAGAAAGAAGTAGGGTTGAACTGGAGGGAAATGAGCAGATGTGGAGAGCGGTCTGGACAGAAGCACAGAAATCCATGATGACTCACAGTGTGTGCTCTGCGATTTCTGTTTGCTAAAGCACCATGCTTGGATGCAACCTCTTAGAAAAGGTGCGGCAGCCTAGACAAGAAAGGCAAGGCATATTCATTTCATGTGACATATTGATAAACAAACGCTTGGCTGATTCCAATTAACCTGACACTGTTGTCCTTAACAGCCAGCCAGCAACCAACCGCTTACAGCCTTTGATAATTGTAGGAACAAAGCAAAATACTTGACATAGTGTATGAGAGAAATCTGTAAGTCATGTCATTTTTAAGAGAAGCATGCAGCTAGGAGTACGTTTAGCTTCAAACTGATGTTGGAGTAGGTGTCTTGTTAACTTTGTATATGCATATAGTGTGTGTGTGTGTGTTTCTCTGTGTGCATGCATGCATGCATGTGTGTGCATATGGAGGCCAAAGGTCAACCTCAACCCCAGATGTCTTGGGTTTCATCCACCTTGCTTCTATGAGACAGGGTCTCTCCCTGGGACCTGGAGCTCACTGGTTCAGGTAGACTAGCTGGCAGGAAGACACAGAGATCTGACTGTCTGCCTCCCTAGTGCTGGGATTACAATCTCACCACTTTTTAAATGAGCCTCGGTGTTGCTGTGAGTGTCAAATGGCAGCAGGGCGACAGTGTCAGCTGTGGAACACGGTCGAAAACTCTGTGAGGAACATTCATAGTCTCCCCTTCTCGGCACCATGCACAAGGATTTCCACAGAAACAGGGAAGGATCAGGCCTCCAGGAAATGGTTTGAGTTCCTGGTCAGAAATCAAGTTTCTACTGGCCATTTCTCTCTTCTTTGAATATATTTTGCACACAAAGCCAATCTGTATTTCTTTATACCTACTGTTTCTTGCACTCAGAGTGTGGCCAGGTATAGTGAGTATAGAAGAACAGGCAACGTAAGCCAAAAAGGAAAAAAGAAAAGAAAGAACAATTAGTGACAGCATCCTGCCTCCCTCCTTCCCTGTCAGCAAAGAAGCCTTATCCCCTCAGGACCCTCAGATTTTGCTCACCACACTATCCCAGCCTGAGCCTGCCCTCGGGCCTGGGTGGCAAGTCTGTCTCTATCTGTCTTTATCAGTGGTGTTGCCTTCTCTTTACCCTCTCATTGAAACCGTTACCTATTTACTCCAGTCCCGTTTTTCAGTCTCCTCTATAACAGCCCCTGCCTTTATGGAAGACACCCCCCACCCCGCTTAAGTGCCATCACATAGTATAGAAGAAAAGGTCACTAAGAGTCTAGAATATGGAACCTGATTCCATGAACTCAGGTTAGTAGTTGTATGCCTGAGTAGCTAGCAATCTATGAGTTAGTTTTTCTCTGTCTGAAGTGAACAGCAATCCATCTACTTTATTACTGAGCTGTGTAGATTAAATGAAGGGCAAATATTAATACTAGATGCTGAGGACTGAGCTGTAAGCAGGTTTGAGATGCTCCTGCATGTCTGCAAGTCTGTGGTCTATGTAGAAGACAGATGTTGCTGTACAAGGATCCCTCCACTAGGGTCCCCACAGTGCTGTGGATGCACCTGGGAGTTGCATACTGGGGCTCCTAACTCAGTCTCAGCAGAGAAAGGTGTCTGAAGAAGTTCCCTGTGAAGCATCCCATAAAACTCCTAGGTTTTCCTCTGGCCTCCACATGCCCATATGTAAGCTTTCACACACACACATGCACACAGAACAAAGAAAGGGAAACAAACCCATTTCATTTCTCTTTCTTCCACTTAACACCTTTGTTCAAGTCTCCACTGCCCTAGGACAAAGTCTAGCACGCTAATCGTTATGCCCTATTGCCCTTGTGTGCAGTTTCCTAAATACATACCCAGACATTCTTTTCCTTGTATACTGATCTGCAACCTCTAAACTTAAAGAAGGAAAATTAGCAGTTCATGGAATCTAAGATGTTTCAATTGCACAGTAAGTCCTGTTTGCGAGGATGTTTAATATGATAAAATGTGCATCATCACTGATAAGAAGCAGCCATGGAACTGGCTTGGGCTTTCGAAGCATTGGGCATTTGCTGCCATTTCCCCTTCTGCTTTTCTTGGCAACTGTTTTTTCCCCCAGCAGAACAATCTCCCCTGTTCTATCTTCTCTCTCTTGTTATTTATTCACTTGTTCATATATTTATAAGCAGAGTCTCTGTCAATGTGTAGCTGAGGCTGGGCTGGAATTTGCTATATCGTCCAGACTTGCTCCAAACTCGGTCTCCAGTGTCGGCCTGCTGCATGTGGGAATTCTAAGTATGCACCATTGCACCAGGCTATAAGTTTATAAAAACCTCAGGGAGCAAAGTATCCCATCTTGTTTTCTCCATTCCAGACAAAACGCCATCTCCTTTACCATTGGATGGACATCATCTGTCCATCCATCCACTTATCCTTCACCCCTTTGTCCATTAATTCCTTGTTTATTCACTGGGTCTTTGCTTACCATCTGCCGCTGTCTTGGCTGTCGGTTCCCAGTGTGCCAGCCCCAAGTCAATTCCATCATGCAGACAGTTGCCCACTCTGCAAGCTCCATTCTGAGTAGGATAGATACGGACATTCAGAAGAAGACTGATATCCAGACCGACCTGATAATGTCAGAGAAGTTGCATTAACGGACTCTCATTTGGTTAAAGAAACAGACCTGTGAAAGGTCGCTGTTATCAAGAGTACTAGCCATTCTTTTCCATGAGTCACCAACACTGCGTCAGCTCTTGGCAGCCTCCATCGCTCTTCTGCCTCTTCAGAACACCACATCCCAGGCCCACTGTGGGGACTTCTCAGGGTTCACACCACTGCTTTTGGAGGGAAGGAAAGGACCCTGGATGCCAGGCTGACTCACTGCTCTCCGTGCTGCTCTAATTCTGAGGAAATATGACTCTGCTCAAAGTAGGCAGTGTGAACACATGCAGTCACTTTCTGGGATGTTACTTTAAGTTCTGATTTAATAGTTGGTAAGAACTTCCAGAAATAGCTATGCATTTGAAATGCACAAATCTCATGTTCCTTATGACCATCTCCAACACCTGAGCTCACTTCAAAGTGCATGTTTGCAAAGCACCACAAACCTCAATACTGACAAACCTACTACACCAAACACTGAATGACTGCAGAGACACCACTGTTTCAGCCACAGACTAGGTCCTTAAAACTCCTGTAGCTCTCATGTCACTGTCTGCTGCCCTCATAAAGAGAATGGGCACAACAAACACTAGACTTGGCCTCAAGCACTCTCACATATGATGTATAACAGAGTGATTCTCTTAAAAGTAATTGTTTGGTCATTGTTTGGTCAATTAAACATTTTTATAGTGTGAGCAATCTGCTCTGTGTGCATTTTGTTAGGTTTTGGTCTTGTCTTTCATCCTCTTCAAGTGAGTCGACACAGGCTCTCTCTGTTATCGGGTAAGCTGGGCCCAAGGCACTCATTCTCAGAAAGTGCAGAGTCAGGGACAGACATGTCATGACATGATAACAGCTTATGATTTAGTTCACATTTCAAAGAGCCCTGAGAACTTCTATTGTCATCTGTATTGAAATTAGAGGTATTTAAATCACTTAACTTCATTTGCAGAAAAAACACTGAGGCAGGAGAATTCCTATGACTGGAATGGTTTCATAATGGACAACAAAATCCTTTGTAGATAAACTGGATAGAAAGTCCACATCAGGCTGTTAGTTCCAGTGTAGCCTCCCTGGTCCCTTTCTCCTGTCCACTCCTCCCAGTCTCTGTTTCTGATTTTTCTGACAGCTGAGCTTGGTTCTTAGTTAAATCTACTCTGGCCTTTCCCTGTTCTCACTGGTTTCCACTCTTGACCAGCAGCATTCATTCCCAGCAGGTGTCTGAGGTATTTGGATGAATGCTGCAGAAATAGAAGCGTCTTGTGGTGTGATTAAATATCTTTTATTAATTAAAATGAAGATGTGACTCCACAGCCTGTGGGTTTTATGACACTTTTTGTTCTCAAAGAAGATCTTTTACTCTTCTGATTTCATTAACTGTGACCAAAATAAAGTTTTTACAAATAATGGCTAATTATATTAATTGTTGGAATCCCTAACAGGCATGGGAGACATGTTTCTATAGAATGAGTGTTGGCACTCAATGCCTGTAATCCCAGATCTTGGAATGCACAGGCAGGAGGACTGTGAGTTCAAGTCCAGTTTGAGTTAATAGTGAGACTTTATCTCAAAATACAAATAGAATGATAAAAATTTAAATTACTGATGTCAATATGATATCTGTATATAAATGGACAAGAATAGAGCTAATATTAACTATATGTATACCCTTAATTTATTTGTGTTCCTTAATGCCCCGAATCCCCAATATCCTACCCCCTCTGTAATATAGGCATTATTATTATCTCCAGTTTACAAAGGAGGAGGCAGAATTTACCCAAGGACATAAATATGGTGGTGGCACCATTATTCTAATCCAACAGTGAGCCCCTTGGGGGAACTTCCGTGACACTTGTAGTTATTGGAGAAACTATTCTCTCTCTCTCTCTCTCTCTCTCTCTCTCTCTCTCTGTATGTGTGTGAGATGTGCACATTTTGTATGGGTGTGTGTGTACATGGGGTGCATACACATGTGTGCACATTTTTGTGTAGGTCAGAGGACAACCTCAGATCTGGTTCCTCATGTGCTGTTCACCTTGACTTTTTATGAAGGTTTCTCCCACTGGCCTGGAGTAGACTGAGCAGGCTGGACTAGAAACTCCCGAGGAGCTACGTGTCTCCTCTTCCCCAGCACTGGGATTGCAAGTCTTTGTTTGGCTTTTTTAATGTGGGTTCTGGGGGGTTACATCAGGTCTTGATGTTTGTGCCACAAGTGTTACTGACTGAGCCATCTCCTCAGATCTAAGTGATTTTAAACTTGTTCTTTGAGAATGCCAAACATGGATACCATGTGCTTGGATCAAACCCACCCACTGCCAGTAGAAATGTCTCTTCTTAGAGAGAAATCCTAGATGTTAGTCCCAGGTGGTTCTGAGTTTTTCCACAACACCAAACCTGCTGTTGACTTGTAAAGCTAAGACGACCTTTGTGAGACTCTTCCTGGTGGAATGCAGAGGCTGGTCTGCAGAAAACAAATGGTTAGCTCCTGATTCCAGAGAGGGCCTAGCAGAACCATCTCTGTGCTCCTTTTGGCCCTTGCATTGTGATTCACTGTGTACACTTCATGTAAAGGACATGGCAGTCAGGCCCTTGTAGGGATCCTCCACAGCTCAGAAGGGCAATGCAGGTCCATTAATAAGAACACAATGTTATTGTCAGCTGTTAACATGGCTAAATAAGGTTTTGGATATAAATCTCCTCCTGAATCCCAAATTATAGTTCCAGTTGTTGATCTATGAAAGAATGAACTGACTCACGACCAGTGTTTTCTATTCCATCTTCTTCCTGGAAGCCCATCATTGGAATCTGCCAAATATTAATCCTTATCCATAGTCCTTCATCCCACGAAGTAGGAAAAGTTCCAAACATGGAGGAAGAAAGAGATAAAGGAAAGACAAACAGGGAAGTAAAGGAGGGAGAAAGAAAAACAGACAAAGACAGAACAACAAGAAAGCATCTCATGGCCATGAAGATCAGAGAAGCCTTTTAGGATTTACCTGCTCCACCACTGACACTACCTGGCTGACTTTATGGTTAGGTTGTACTCCACACTGGAAAGAAGACCAACACAAATGTTTACTTTAGCACTAGAACTCAGCTTCTCTTGTGTAGATGGAGCCCCTGAATGGATTTGTGTACTGTGCTGCACTGAACACAGTATCTGAGCACTCTAACCAGATGGAGACATTGTCTTCAGAAAGCAGCTGATTCCACTTTTGGAGAGAATTTTAATTTAGCTAATGCACTGAGGGCAGGATTCAAAAAGGATTCCAAAGAAATGGGGGTTTCCCCAGGACTCTCATGCTGACAGAAGGAAAGGGCACTAGCCAGAGGGGGGACTTGTCTCCTGGAAAGAGATTCCAAAGAGTTCTAACAACTTGTCAGACAGGATGAGAATGAATCCAGATAACCATGGGTCCATTGTATTTGAGACCACACCTTGACCTGGACTGTTCATATCCTCTGCCCTCTATTTAACCTTTGATCTCACTTCAGGACCCAGAAGATGGACTTGAAGGGTTTGCTGGATACTTATGTCTTCCCCATGAGCTCCATTGACTAAATCTCATTTTAACCCTTTCCTTTAAAAAAAAAGTTTGCTATTTTTTTGCCAGTGAATTTCAAATTTTCATGAAATAGTGAGTCACTTACATAAAATCTTAATATTAAATGTCTACTGTGTGACTAGGTAAAAAGAATTCCATCATGTTGAAAGTTAAGAAGCCATGGCACTCGACTCAATAAGAGAACATACAAACCTGGGGCAAAATGTTCTTTGCCTCCTCATTCTTAATGTCTTGGAATAGGCTTATTGTCACTTACCAGTCAACTAAGACACAGTCTATTAGGTAAGACATTCCAGGTCATTGCTACCAATGTATCTACTGAAAGAAATAATACAAGTCCCAATTATATCCCATGTGGAGGGGAGAGTGAATTCAGACTGACCATCAAAATAAGGACAAATGATACTAGTGTGTGAGAGACAGACTTATCCTTCTATCTCTCCTTTTTTCCATGTTCTCTTCTCAAGAATATCTCTCTGGCTGAGCAGTGAGGCAACTGCACAGGTCTGCATTCTTGTTTGGATCTGTGTCTGGGTGACTTAACAATGAAGGTTTCTGCACATTTGCTCAGAGTGATTGGTATATAGCAAACTTCACAAATATCACTTAACATCAGTCAGTGGGAATAAATGACAGTTTGAAAACTCATTCAGATCTATTCCATTTTCTCTTATCATAGTGTTAGAAGAGAAAGTTTGAAAACAAATCAAATAGCCATTAAAATCATAGATAATAACTTGGCTTGACAAAACATTTTAAGATCTAAAAGGATGGAGACAGGTTGGAAACATGAAGCAAATTTTAAAAGATGACAATTATTATTCCATCTCAAGGTTCTTGAATAGAACCTTCAAGCTGGGAAGGGGATGGATGAACAGCATCGTTTATAAGGACAACCTGCTGTACACAGATGCCAGAATGGAGAATGTGGTCCTTGACAACCCCAGCAGAACAAAGACAAATGTAATCATTTCACTCTATTCTACAGCCACACCGTGAATATGGCGGGTAATCACCTGACTGATGAAGACAAGCATAGGTGGAAAATCCTAGAAATCTTGGCACAAGTAGATCCAGTTAACCTCAGTGAGGAGTGTAGTTAGGGAGGGAAAGCTTGAACTAAAACAAGGCTTCAAAGCAGACTCCTGGTGGGATTGTGCATGCCCAGCCTTCCTCAGCCAAAGGCTGTACCCACACAGTGGGCTCAAGCACTGAGTGGGTACAGACTTTGCTTCTGGTCATAATTCCCTAAACAGTGTTATGAAATGAAATGAAAGTTTCACTGGTAATTGCCGTCTGACTCCTTTATTTCGGCAAAATCCTTAGTGCAAAGCAATTAGGCAGTGGGCTAAAGTGCTGGAGGAAGGTGATGTGTGTGGGTAGTCCCACACTCATCAGTGATGCTCTCAGTCTCATTCATATTTGCTGTATTTAATTTTTAGATAAGACCTCAAAATATAGCTCAGGCTAGCCTTGAACCCAAAATCTTCTAGCCTTGGCCTCTCAGATTCTGGTTGTACCAGTTTGAACCCCCAAGCCTGTTTGTCTTGATGTCTTCTGGAGTTTCTGATTGTTTTGTTCTTACATAAATCAGCATTCCTTCCTCTCGCCTCAACATTCACACTGGGCTCTTAAATAGGCAGAGAAATACATAGGAAACGTCAAAACTCTGAAGTTCTACTACTGCCTGTGGCTCATTCCAGCAGCAGGTGGATCCATTTCACTTCCAAATGCTGCACACATCTAGTTACCGTGTTTGAGTTGATTGCTGTTTACAGTAGAAACAAGCTGTTTGCGTACTGCATGGCAATTGTAGTGATTTATTTTTTACTTTTATTTTGAAATAGGATCTCATTTAGGCTGGTCTGGAACTCTTTATACTGCCCGGGCTGGCCTTGAAATTATGATTCCCCTGCCTCTATCTCCCCCAAAGCTGGTATTACATGAATATAACACCCCTATTCAGCCTTGATTTACTTCTTAGACTTGTGCTTTCTGTACCACAAACACACTATAGAAGGCGCTAAGAACCCTGGGCAGCAAGTTCCTTTCCCAGGGTAGTGGAAGGAAGGCTCATCTGACTTTGCACCAGGAAGCTCTGCAGCCCCAGCACTTCCAGGGGCAGAGCTGCTAACGAGCAGCCCCTGCTCTCCACTCTGCTGTATTACTTTGCTTAAGTTACTTGTCTATTGGCCCCTTAGTTTGCTTTCTGCGCTTAAAAATGGAGACAGTAGCACCATTTCTCAGGGCTGTGAGAGTGGTAAGCTCACACATACAAAGAACCCCTAGACACCCACCAAGCACACACAAAACACTTAATAGTGTTTTTATGTCTTTGGGATCACCTTTATTTTTATTTGATAGATGGACACAAGCACAAAATGTTACACTCATAGCTATGGTATATTACAACAAAAAGATATGGGTAGAATCTCAGAAGGGCCAGGTTCAATCTTCAGGAAAATAAAAAATAAAGTGGTGTGTGGAAAACAGAAACCAAAAAAGAAATAAAAAGTAGCAGTTCTCTGTGCCTTGATCCTCAAGGTGAATAACAACCATTACCAGCATGAACTGTCTGTGATTGTCTGTGTTTCCTGCCTCTCTTGTTAGATCTCAGTCTGTGGTAGAAGCTGGCACCCTCAAACACGAAGAGAAGGGAGAAAATGAGAACACTCAGCCACTGCTGGCTCTGGACTGAGCCACATCATGTGATGCTCCCATGCACAAGCCTCCAGTGGAGCCGCCACCCAGGAAGCACCTGTGCGACCGACCTACAGAGACATGTGCTCTGCTTGACATGAGGTCCTCCACTCCATTCCCAGCCACGACTGTCAGCAGCCATTGGTCTGAGCAGCTCACATTGGACAAAGATCTGAGAGATGCTTTTAAAACTTAATTTAACTAATTAATTTATGTTTTAGGGAGGGCTTGGGGGGGATGAAGCAAGGCATTGATGTAAAAAGGATTCTTCCTCCCCACATATATATGGTAGCAAATGTACTTAAAAAAGGAAAGACTAAATTTGCTGCATATACATTAGGACAAGAATTGCTCTAAGAATTTACACAGGAACCCTCTCCAGGTTTTGCAAATTAAGATGAAGTGCATTTCCAAATAAATACAGCAGACTTAAACCATGCAGACACAGCGTCAAGTTTAAGGGAGTGTAGAACCCCAAGACAATAGTAGCTACAATAATTTTCAGTTTTATTGACTTATTTTCTGACCCATCACCAGCATCTAAGTGTTCAGCCTGAGAGCGTGACCTCACAGGTCTGGCTGTTTGCAAAGTTTTTAATTTAAATATCCTGCAAGAATGATTTGGACATCACATTGTTTATCAGGCCACCAGCTGACTTCATGAACTGGTTTTAAAGAAGTCACAGCCAGTTGACAGATGACTGCTTCATCTTAGCAAAGTGATTTCCTGCAGGCATCAGGGGAGTTTCTACAGAGAGGAGACAACTCATTGAAAAAAAACAACAACAACAAAACACTGATGAGCCCATTCAAGTTAGTTCTTGGGTATCTACAGCAAAGAAAAGTGCTAGCAAGTCACTTAGTCCCCACCCTCCTATGAACTGTGGAGAAAGGCCCTGAGCAGGCACAGTCTATCACACAGAAAGACCCTTAAGGATGGCTCAGCATGTAAGTACTGAGCTAAGAGAAGAACCAGGAATGCAAGATGAAATGCCAAAGACCAATCTACTTCTTTATCCATTCTCCTTAGTAATGGACCCCCAGTCCCCACTCACAGGAAGTCAGACAGAAAACAGACATCAAAGGTTAGGATATTTTATCTGTGTCATGTATCCCAAGACCAGTTGAGTAGATGTAGAAATCTTATCCTCCACCTATCTGTACAACATAGGCACTTACTAATATGACCAGAGTGCTTAATGTCAAATGAAAATTTTAATTGATAATGCTTAGTAAAATATTTTACATTTTAAGCATTTGGTAGGTTGATTTGTTAGTTGAACAACCTAAAGGAAACAGGAAACCAATTCAACTTTCAAGCAGCCATAGTACCAAAACAATATTGCTAATTGCAGGCACCTCTCTTCTGTCTCCCTTCTCTTCCTGCCTCTTCTCTTTCTGTGTGTCTCTTGCTATTTCTCCCTTTTCTTATCCCTTCTCCTTTGTGTTTTTCTGTCTCCCTCCCCTCCCCTCCCTCCCCTCCTCCCTCCCTCCCTCCCTCCTTCCCTCCCTCCCTCTCTCACTCCCCCCTTTTTCCCATGCTGGAGATCAAACTGAGGGCCTTGTCATTCTAGGCAAGTGTTCTACTCCTGCGCCCTGAGACATTCTAGACATACACTCTTTCTCAGTTGATCTACTAGTTTATTATTTTTTTCTACTAGCAGAGAATAGTAACAGAACCTATTTTTATGTTCCAACCTTGAAGAAGTAAAATTAGAACAGAATTCAAAGTATTTCTCAAACAATTGCATCATAGAATATAAAAATACCAATTCATTTTGTATAGACGCTTTGAATTATAAAATAACAACCCTGAAAAATGTCTACCAAGGCATTGGTGAAAACTCTTTCCTTATGATACGAGTAAGAGAAAGGAAAAATTAAAGTCAATTAGAAAATCTTTTATTGCTTGGGTTTATAAAACAAATATGGGATCCAAGTACTCAAAATGCTGTTGGACTCAACAACTGCCAACTTGTGTAACAGTAATGGTTCTTCTGGCTTGTCACATGGCAATATTTAGAATCCTACTGCAATGACCATATTTTAAAAACCATGTTATATTTACTAACAAACGCTAATTTTCTCTCATTTCCACCATTTTATTACATGAATGTAAGGTGACGGTTTAACAAGGAGAACATATGGTTTGCATTTCGTTATGTGTATGTAATATGTAGGAGAACTAAATCCAATAGGTGACTGAGTGTTACTCCATGAACACTGGATTGTATTGCCTTTTGCCAGTAAGTTCTGCCGTTTAATAAATACTGAAGAACACAAATACCTTTTTGTTTTCTAAGAGTTTGTTTTCTTTTCTGGAATTTGGTAATGATTTGATATTTTGCTCCCATGCCTTTGTTATCTGTTTTAGAGGAATTTTTGAACACTGGCAAAAGAAGGAAAAAGTACCTATTTTAAAAATGGACACATATTTTGTAAACTTTCTACTAAAAGCTAATATCCTTAAGCTAAAAGAAAAAGGATCAATTTCAATGTCAAAGAATTTCTCTTTCAATGAGGTCCAGAAAGCTGCTTCTTTTGACATTAGAGGAAAAGAGTGCATCTATGTTTTATCTGCCTGTGCGGCTGGAATCTGTGTGCAGCATTGTTGTTCAACTGGCTTGGAGATCAGTGCATGAATGTCATTATATTGCAGGGCTTGAATTAGCTTTATTCAAAATAGAAAAATCAAATGCAGTGATGCTTCACTAATGAACTGACCGTCTTTGGAATGAGGAGCAAGATGATTTTCTATTGCTCTTCCTATGCTATGGGTAGTACTCAGATCAAACACACATGGAAACACTATTTACTGCTCTTCCTATGCCATAGGTAGTACTCAGATCAAACACACATGGAAACTGCTATTTACTACTCTTCCTATGCCATGGGTAGTACTCAGATCAAACACACATGGAAACACTATTTACTGCTCTTCCTATGCCATAGGTAGTACTCAGATCAAACACACATGGAAACTGCTATTTACTACTCTTCCTATGCCATGGGTAGTACTCAGATCAAACACACATGGAAACGCTATTTTAAAGTAACGATTCGATGGCAGATGTTTTTTGAGTGCATAAGATGGAAAAGGTCTGCAAAATCAGAATCAAACAAGCTGGACCACCTACACCCAGGGAAGAATGCAAGCATTCCTTGGGACTTCCTATGCTACTCTTCCTCCATTGATAAAACTGTGAGGAGACTCTCAGAAACCAAGCAGCCATCTTCTTGGCACTCAAGTGGATCGACAGCAGGCAGACACTGCAGGTTCCAGGCCCTGTGTACAGAAGGCAAAGAGCCCAGGCTACCTGGCCACCTGACCCTGAGTGGGAACTTTCACTTCCATGTTACTTCTTCTCTCTGAGCCCCGTATCTGTGGTATATTCTTATTACAACATGAAATGTTTCCATGACGTTGCTCAGTGTAAAAAAAAAAGTGTTGCTCCTAGAAATAAGAACATGACAGCATTTCCATTATTAGCACAGGGAAAGGGGAAGACACTGAGTCTAAATGAAGATACCCAGGTAGACCTAAGGGCAAGGGTTGGCACAGTTTATACATCCTGGAGTAACTTCCCATTTGTGTTAGGAAAATAAAGTTGCCTTCTTCACAAGTGGCTTTTTGTTTTTGTTTTTTTCTAAAAGGAATATGTCTTAATTTAGCAGGAAAATACTATTTAATAGTTAGAAGTAAAGCATTTATACTTCTTGTCAACAAAAACATGGTGACAGAATAGTGTAGCTACCTAGAAAAATATAACTGCATAGGAAAATTACAAAATAACGTGATTCATTCACAGTTCCTACATATAGTATATCCTCAGTGTACACTGAGGTAGACATGGTTCTGTGTAGAAAAATATTTCGGGGTAGCAATGTAGATACAGCCAAGCGTTCCCCTTCAGTCCAGGCAGAAGTTCTGTGCTGTCAAGAATAACGTGAAGCCAGGGGCCTCCTAAATGAATTTCAGTATGGCGAATACTCCTTCCAGGGATTTCCAATCCAGAAGGAATCCTACAGGTCTTTAGCTGCAAGGCAAAGGGAAGAAGAGTCTCAGCACTGGAACGTCTACGTCCACACTCCAGAAGTGGAAAGGCAGCCTCCCTGAAGAGTATCCAAGGCCATGTCAATTCCTTCTAAATTGCAGGAAGGCTGCGTCTCTGTTGAGGGGTCAGCTCGGGGTGCCACACGTCCACGATGAAGATCAGCCGGAAAGATGAGGCATCCTGCCACACCTCATGCTCAAAAGAGTCATCAAAGATGAGCACCTTGCCTTCTTCCCATGTCCTGGAAAAGAAAAACATGCATTGGTTAGAATGGCCTTGGCAGTGTCACAAGCCTGAGGACCAGTTTCTGTCCATAGGCAGGAGGACCCCTTCTGACCATAACACCCAACCTGAAAAGAGTCTTCCATTAATGATTAAGAATTTCAAGTTTCTTATTAGGGACACCAATCTTCCCACTCTGCACTAAAGATATGCAAAGGACATGGGCTAATGATGAGGACATACTGACATTATTTCATACCCTCCATTTAGTCTGGATCCCATCTTACAGCAGATTTGTTTAGTTGAACAAGTATCTAGATCAGTGGTTCTCAACCTTCCTAACCCTGTGACCTTAAATACAGTTCCTCATGTTGTGGTGACCCAACCATGACGTAATTTTCTTTACTACTTCATAACTGTAATTTTGCTACTGTAATGAATCGTAATGCAAACATCTGATATGCAGGATATCTGATATGCACCTCCTGTGAAAGGGTTATTTCATCCAATGGGGTCTCGACCCACAGGTTGAGAACCACTGATTTAGATGCATGCCCTGGTAGCTCACACATGGGACAACTTCCAGGTCAACAACCTCACAGTTGTCCCATCCATCATTTCAGAGGCTGGTTTAGACTTATGGGTGGTGAAGGCTGAAGTTTCCATTCCAAGGACCCACATAAAAGCTGGACACAGCACAATCCTCTGTAATTCTAGTACTCCTATGGGGAGATGGGAGGCTGGGAGACAGGAGCATCTCCAGAAGTTTGTTGGCTGCTGACATGGTGTACATAGTAGTGATGAACAAAAGAGAGTCCTGTCTCAAATGAGACAGAAGGTGAGGACCGACACTCAAGGTTGTCTGAGTTCCACACACATGTGGAACACACACGCAGTGTATACACATGTGCCTGCATTTACCCCCACACAAATGTGTGTACACACACATGCAGGAACCCACTTCCCCATCCACAAACAGTCTACACAAAAGTTAAAAGGCTCACGTATGTTATAGCATCACTAGAACTTCCTTCTGCCCTAAGGCTGAATGGTATGCGTTGCATGCTTCTACTGGGCTTAGTTTATGCTCAGCCACCAAGTGACATTTATGCCCACCTCTTGGCCCTTGTAACTTTGCTGCTGTGAGTACTTTCTCTGTCTCTTTTTGGACACTTTCCATGCTTCCCTTCTGTCTGTCCGGTATCTTTGTCCCTTACACCCACTGACATTGTTCAATTTCTCTGGTAACACTAGATAAGAAAATGACTCTCTCTGTTTAAGACATTTTAAGAGTGGGGAGTTGGTTGATTTTCTATCTCTTTTTTCTTTTTGTTTTTTTTTCTTAGTTTTCTTTTCAGATTTAGTTTTACAAGGTTATGAATGCCTGTTCTGTCATTTGCTGCCCAGTCTAAGTTTCTGACCATTCTAACCCTTTCAGTGAACACCGTATTCCCTATATTTGGAAGAACTATATAAAACAGCTAAGCAACACATTTGAGAGGCACACAGTAGAAGGAATGGGCAGGTAGGTGGGTGGTAGATGGAGAAGGCGGTTTGAACTTTCTATTGTAAATATTAGTTGCTTTCTGTCAGTTAATTAACTTAGAAATTTTATTGTTAGATTCCTCCAATATATCAGTTATTCTTCTCTGGGGTGACTCTGCCTACCCTAAGTCCCACCTCACCTTTGGAAACTACTGTAAACATTTCTCATTGTCACAAAAGGTGTGGGGCATACTACTGCCCTCTAGTGGCTGGAGGCTGGGATGTTGTTGAAGATCAACGCACAAGCCCATCTGGGCCAGATGTCCACAGTGCCAAGGCCCATAAAATGGCACCACTCCTGTTCCCGAGGCATGTGTCCTGAGGATAACATCATAAGCAGATAGCACTGTTTCTGCTATGCTGTAACCCTTTGCTGAGGTTCAATAGAAAATTTTAAATGTTTAAGTAGGATTTTAATATTCGAGAAAATTTCATTTAAAAGGTGACAGCATTTAGCACATTAGTATCACTTAATATGTATATTCACATTAATATCTCTATATAAATCCAGGAGCACTGACTCAACTCACAACTTTCTGTGGATTAGAGAGGTACTGCATGGCCATTGGCTGCATGGTTCTCTCTTGATGTCTTGTTTAGACTAGCATTCTATTTAGATTTGGGTTCTTATTCAGCTCTCTTCTGAGGCACTGCTAGAGGCCCCGTAGAGTGCTTTGCAACACTGATTTAGAATATTCCATGTATAACCCACTTGCATAGTAGATGAAGCTAAGAATATAAACAAGATTAATTTCCAATCTGCCCGTTTTTCTAATCTAGAATACTACTTAGGAAACACCTAATTTGGTTTTCTGGTCACTGGATATAAGACTTATTTCTTCCAAAACTGGATCTACAATAAATGGACTGAGCTGAAAGCAAAATCATTTGGACCTGTGTCAGGTGTCCTCCTAGAAGACAAAGATTCCTGAGATATGACTGCCATCTCCCCAACCCAACACAGATGTATCTTAAGGACATTATGCTGAATGAATTAAGGTAGTCACTAAAGGCCAGATACTGTATGACTCTACTTATATAAGGTCCTGGAGTGGTCAAGCTCATAGAGACTAAAGTGGAACGGAAGTTGTCGGCTGAGATGGGGAAGAGGTAAGGCACAGACTCAGTGTTTTGATATAAAATTCTGGAACAGGTGGTAGCAATGATTATACAATGTAAGTGAACGTAATGCCAATAAACCATACATCTTAAAATGGTTAACATGTTTAACTTTATGATGTGCCTTTTACCATGATTAAATTTAAAAAAAAATTGAAAGACGAAAGGGACACATGAGAGAAAAGAGTCAAAAAGCATCTGAACACAGTGGGACAATCATGGTCTTTGAAAGGAACAGAATACACTTTTTGGTTCTGGCATTTGTCACTTGAGTGATCTGGGGCAAGTTACGGATGCTTCTTTATTAAGGATAATTTATGCCCTGATAAACCCATCACAAATCAAAAGTCCCACACATGGCTAATGCATGCAATACACTATCCAGACTGAACATGCTAATTTAACCTACGGTACACATGTTCTGGATGTTGAGAATTAGCCTACAGCTGGGCAAGGTCATCTAATGCAAAGCCTACAGTATACCAATGTGTGGAATTACTAACGTTATGGATTGGAAACCAATGTCGAACAAATTCCAGCAACAGAACTGTAGAGTCTCGGCTGGTCATCCAAGGGATGGAATGGCTGATTAAAGCTGTGCTGCTGTGTCCCAGCATCACTGTAAGGTGCTAGGACACAATGCTGACCCAGGAAAAGGTCAAGCTTACAAGTTCAGTTTCTCTTGAATGGCTGTCAAGTCTTCATAAAGTCGGACCGCTACAAGGAGAGCTATTAGTATACTAAGTTGGGGAGTGTCTGAACCGAGCACTTTCACACTTGTACTTTCACCTGCAGTCTTCATAAGAGGACATGGGAGACATTCAACTTCAAAGCAGAAATTTTGAAACAGACATGGGAATAAAACAGCAAATACAGAAAAGACAATAGACTACCAAGAATAAATTTGACATCACTCTTTATGAAATCTGACTTAATTTGAGAAAACTGAAAATATATCTTGGATACCAATGACAAATGGCTCCCGAAGTTTTTTGAGCACCAGAGAATTTGGAAGCTATTTAAAAGACTACATGTAAGTCAAATAAAGTACAAAATTATCTGTTGCATAAAATGACATTTTCCAGGATAGTTTGATAGGTACAATGAAACCAAAGATTTAGGAATGTTTAAAAACCTTAATCATGCCATTCATTAACTAACATTTCCTGTGAATTAGGAAGAGTGATTCCCATGGAACATTCTGACCACTGACTGCATAGAAGACAACTTCAGAACCACTGTTTATGACTTTTCAAGTATTTTAAGTCAAATGTGGACTAGGTGTGCATCACACGTGTCTCAGGAGAGCTATGAATGTAGCCTAACACAAAATCTTCAACTTACTTAATATTGTGGGATATTTTTTTGGAAATTGATCACATGATTCTTAAGCATAAACTCTATAGGTAACAATGTGGTTTTGCAATGTTGAAAGGTCGGACATGCCTGGACCATTAACCATTTTTTAAAAAAATAAACCTAAAATCTGGAAGGCATTTCCATGGATTGTGCACTGAATTATTCTTTAAAAACATTCATTTTAAATATTTTATTGATGTGTGTGTGTGTGTGTGTGTGTGTGTGTGTGTGTGTGTGTGTGTGTGTATGTGTGTGTAAGCTGCACTCAGGGTCAGAGCACAACCTGCAGGAGATGGCTGTCTTCTTCTACCATGTGCGTCCTAGGGTTGAGCAGAGGTGGTTGAACTTGGATCAATTACATTCAGTGATCAATCTCACCAGCCCCTGATGGATTCTTCTAAGTCCTTAAAAGACTATGGGGAGTTTGAGGAAGTATGATCATGAATTCAAATGGTCTACACGGTAAGAATGAGGCAAGCATGGGCTGCTCAATAAGAGCTGTATCAAAGAAAGGAAAGGAAAACACAAAATAAAAACTACTTGGGCAATGTGTCCTGCTGAGCGTCTATTTATCCTTGGATTTTCTGTTTGCATAGAAAGCAGCAATGGTAGTTACTTAGCGAAGAGCCTTTCCTTAGAAACACTGCCCTTGGTTCTCTCTCTGGTTGCCGGAGGTGGAACAGTACAGCTGCGGCTTCCATCATCCCAGAGAGGCAAAGGGAAGCATGGCAGACCCTCAGCCAAGCCATGCTCTACCTGAGCGGACACAGGTTTAGCCCGACAGAGCGCACCAGCCTGGGAAAGAATGGGGCCTTCGCACAACCAAGAGAAGGGGCCTGAAGCTGTCACAGGACTGCAAGCCTCTTCTCAATGAAAGCAAAGGCTCAGTGGAACACACACGCAGTTTCCAGGCCACTTGCTTGTCAAGAAAAGCTCCAATAAATATGACTAAGCCATGACAGACTTATGATACAGGCAGCTAAAAGACAGGGAAGTTCCCCAGGGTAGCCTCAGGAGGTGGCCTCCTGGAGCTGGTCCCACAGCCCTTCTGTGAGGACTCATGACACAGGTCTAGGTGTAGAGGCTGGATGGATATGCTGCTTACTGTTTGAAGATCTGACCATTGAGAGAAGGAGGCCTGCCTCATATGCCAAAGGATGCAAGAATATCCAGTAACAAAAGAAAGCAATATTGCATAATCCTTCAACTTCTCCAATTATTATAATTATAACCAGGGATAATGACATAATGGTGGCAAGACATACTTAATAGCTATAATTTTGTCACACAATTACCACCAATATTAACAAGGCTAGTGACGACTCTATATACTTAGTCTTCCACCTAAAAGTCCTACAGATAAAAATGTCAGTGAGCTCCGCTAGAATGTTCTGAACTGGGAGAAAGTTAGAACATGATTCTGATTTTCATCCAAGGGAACTTCATGAAGACAAGTCCAGCTCACTCAGGACGGACTGATTCTGTGGAAGCTGTGGAAATCCTTTAGATTTGCTGCTACAGCCCAAGATCATTGCCCTAGGGAGGTTCTTAGTGTCTGAGGATGCCATGCTGAGGTGACCTATGAGGCATTTCATCAGGCTAAGTAGAACACAGGAAGGGGTTCAGAGCTCCAAAACAAGACCCAACCTTTGTAAATTCTGATCTACTAAGGTCCCCTGTGTGGAAATTCTGGCACATGGGTAACTCCCTTATCACTGGCCTCTGCTCCTTCTCTCCTCATATACACTGACAGAAGGATACCCCCCCACCCCTCCACCCCTGCACCCCCCAACCCCTGGCATCTCATTGTTCTGGAAGCCGGGCACTTGTGTTCTTGCTATGACTACTGCTAACTAGCTTTGACCATGCCAAAACATTTCACTTATGGCCTCAGTTTATCCATGTGCATAATGTTTGGAAATGGATAAGATGGACTCAAGGACTCTTTTCAGCACTAACATTCTCTTAATTCTTTGAGTGAAACTCTCGGTTATGATGAGTACATTCTTTATATGACAAGATACAGTAAGCAAACTTTCATCTAAGACATGGGCAGTGTCTGCTAGTGTATTTTGCTCAATGTCAAATGTGAGTACAATAAAAACTGCCTAACTCCACAGAGAACCCTCTTTCCAATTAGGATTAAAACAGGCACTCCACGGTACAGACAGGCCTGTAGGTTTTCTCTCTGTCCTTTCAGCTGGGCCACCAGAGGAATGCCTCACCTGGTCATATCACATCAGTCCTTTGTCACCCCCTGTGCCTCTCCCATCACTTCTACCTTCCTGCTCTTGATTCTAGATTATCAATGGCAGAAGTGACTGTGACACAGATAAGAACAAGCAAGAGAAAGGGAAAGCAGGGGATGGGAGAGAAAAGCTCACAGGCCTGTGTTGGTTAGTGTATGTCTACTCGACACAAACTAGACTTACCCGGGAAGAGGGGATCTCAATGGAGCTATTGCTTCCATCAGCTCGGCCTGGGGGCAGGACTGTGGGGCATTTTCTTGGTTAACAGTTGATGAGGAAGGGCCATCCCACTGCTGATGTTTTAGCTCTGAGCGGGTGGTAGTGGGTTGTACATGAAAGCAAGCTGAGCAAGCCACAGAGAGCAAACGAGCAAGTAAGCAGCACTCCTCCTGGGCCTCTTCTTCAGGTTCTGCCCTGAATTCCTGCCTCGACTTCTCTTATGATAGACTGTGAAGTGTAGGATGAAATAAACCCTTTCCTCCCCAAGTTGATTATGGGCAGAGTTTTATCACAGCCAGAACTAGAGCAGAGCCGTAGGATGAGCTGTCAGCCCTGAACCCACTTTCTGCTATCAGGACTGGTACAGGGGAAGGGTGAGAAACACATGTTGGGGAGAGAGTGGTGCTCCACCAGCAGGGTCACACATTCTATCCTGGTGTCTTTAACTTGCCAAACTGCTCAGATGTAAAATGTTACCATTGTGCAACAAGCAAACCTCGGGGAAAACACTCTTGCCTGTTTCCTCCAATCAGTCCCCATGTGCTCCATGCCTTCACCAGCCATGACCCCAAATACCCTCCAGGTGCTATTTCATCATTTCCTGACTCTGTAAAGCCCCTGAGTTTATACTTTAGGTGACAGGAACCATTGCTGATGTTACAGAAGAGCTGGCCTCACTCGCTGGAATCTACAGGACAGATGAACCCCTTCTGCAGCAGCCAGACACAAAGCTAACTATGGCTCAAATGTATGGACCGCATGTACCACACAGAGAGAGCTCTGTAACTGTGGTTCTGAGTACATCCCTATGGGTGGTTGTAACACTTAGACTCACATTAACAAGCTTTGTTATTCCCAGTTTACATATGAAGAAACTCAGGATTAACAAATGTGGTGGTTTGAATAAGAATATCCCTCAGAGGCTCATATATTTGAATACTTAGTCAGCAGGGACTGCACTACTTAGAAGGATTAGGAAGTGTGGCCTTGCTGGAAGAAGTGTGTCATTGGGGGTGGGCTTTGAGGTTTCGTAACTCATGTCAGGTCTAGTTTCTGTCTCTTGGCCTGAATGGCACCACATTCCCCACCATAACAATAATAAACTAAACCTCTGAAACTGTAAGCAAGTCCCCAGTTAAATACTGTCTTTATATGAGTTGCCTTGGTCATGGTATCTTTTCACAGCAATAGAACAGTGACTAACACAATGTGGGTGTCAAGTTGTCTAAAGACACACCAACTAAGAAAGCAAGGATTTGAACTCAGGTCACGTAGTTCAGTGTTTGTAATCTGATTTTATGAAAATACATAATGTTAAAATCTGAAGTAAGACCTCAGGATATACCTCCCCATGTACAGTCACTGCTCCTCGAATCCTACTAAGTAAGAATGGTTTATAAAGCCTCTGGAGGCTGACCTCAGCAGCTTCCACATCATTTACTGCTTCACGGGAAAAGGATTTCCAACTTCCCAGCAATTCATTCAACAATCAGATGCTTAGGACACAATCCCTGTTCACCATAGGTGGAAATTGCCTGTGGAGGGTAGCTACATACATGTGTGTATTCTATCCACCCCTGGGTAGGAAGAGCTGTGGATACCCCCTGTGCAACAGGGTCACATATACTATACTGATGCCTTTAACTTGCCAAGTTGCTCTAATATAAAATGCTACTATTCAGCCACAAGCAAACCACAGGAAAAACATCCCACCTGGTTGACAGTGGTCTTTTTGTATGATCCCAGAGGGAAGGGCTATGGTAACCAATCTGTGAATAAAGTCTCATTGTAACGGAAATGTAACAGGGGCTAATATTGTGGGACAGATCTGTGATTCTGGTGGGGAGGGAAAAAGTGGGTGAGAATATTTAGCTGTAAATGATTTAGCATTTATAGCTTTCTTATGTGAAAATTCTAAGACTTAATGCACCTTCTAAAAACAAAGCAACAAAAAGTACTATGAATCTGTGACAGATTAAAAATTATTTTTTTCTTAACATAATTATTTTAGCATGACTTTCACATAACTTCCTACTTGGAACCTTGGGAGATTCAGAAAAACACATCTTATAAGTTGTAGAGGTATGTAGAGAGGGACTGTTTGTACAGCAGTATGTTGAGAAAATGAATGGCTATGTGCCCATTCAACTCACATTAGTCACTAATGCCAGTGTGTGCTTTCCTGGCTATCTGCCAGTGCTGTATCAGATTTCAGGCAGTGATGCTGGTCTGCAAGAGTCATGAGGTCCCAGGCTCTTAGCATAGTTCCACTGTAGTTTGGAATGGCTCCTTAGAGATGTGGGATAATTCCCAAAGCCCACACAATTTAGCTGGTCCTTAGAGTAGTAACTGATTTCCATTTGCTGGTGGTACACTTATCCACCAGTTCACATTTACTCAGCTCTGGATCCAAGCTGGTCATGAGCTCACTTACAGTCCTAAAGTAGGGCCTGCCACAGGTGACCTCAGACTCCCCAGCTGCTTCTAGCACTCGAATTATCACCTTGCAAGTACGGCCTGACCCTATCTTGTAAACAATAATATACATCAAAGGCTAGACATCACAGTACTGCCAGTCAGCTAGCTGAAGGTCTGGTTGTCTACCCAGGTACACCATGTGAGCAAGCAAGGAGTTCTGTCACAGAATGTTCGGTCACACTGTGAACGCTGAGACTACGTTATTCACTGGAAAAACCTGTTTCTAGCTGTGGGGTGGCTCAGCCCCAGCACACTCCTTTAATTCAAGAGCTTTCTACTTGAATATTACAAAGAGGATTAAATAAAGTCAACCACAGGTCAAGAGGCAAAGCAAGCAACCAGTTGACAGGAAGTGAACGTAGGATTATTAAGAAAAAAACAGAGAGTAGGAGGGAATCAGGAGGGTGGAGACAGAGAGGCACAGGAAGCAGGAGGGAGGGACATCAGTTTGAGCAGTCTGGTTTGGGATGGCATAGGAGAAGGCAGCAGGTTGCTGGGAGTCAGCAGTGTTCGACTGTAACCTCCAGCTCACTCCTGCAGTCTGAGAAGCCTCATTCTGGTCTCTCTACTCTCTCCAAACCCTGCCCACTCAGAGACTCTCCAAAGTGAAGGCACCAAAAAACGCAGTGCCGCATGCTTGGTGGCCAATACTTCACTCTCTGGCGACAAGAGCCCGCAGGTTCTCTGCTTTGGCCCCTTGAAGCATTTGCTCCTTCTTCAGTATCAGCTCCCCACCCTCTCTTGCCATGTCTCTACTTCAGCCGCCCTTCTTTCTCCTGCCCTGACCAACTTGGAACCGTCCAGCAGCTTCTTCAGAGGCCAGGGATTTGGCTAGCTTGACCTTTCCCAACCTGGCCTGGCCCAGCAATCACTGCCCCTGCCTCGTTTCTGCTGTCTTCTGTTTTTCTCTTTGTGTTACCAGTTCAGCATACATTACTAAGCACAGGTAAGGGGAGATGATGATGATGATGATGATGATGATGATGATGATGATGATGATTTATTTATTTATTTTTACTGGACTTGACATTACAATACCAGGTGAAGCACAGAGGAGTGCCTTCCAGTTGGTGGAATGAACCAAAGAGCCTTGCTTAGGTTTGGACCAATCCCAGCCCTGCCTCTTCGCACCAGTCACTGCTGTCCTGCTGCTAGACAGCCAGGAAAAGCGCTCCCCTCAGTGGTCTGGGAAGAAACGGTTGCAGGGTTTCCCGGAGTTCATTTAAGCGTGAGATAGCAAAGTCTGGTATGAACTGATGGCTCAGGGGCTGAGGTAATCAGCTGTGGGCATCACTTAGCTTTTTTAAGGCATCGAAATAGTGTTCCAGACAGATGGTGCTGGTCAAAGCACTTCGGCGGGCTATATGACTAACAGTCCTTTCGTTCAAGGCAACTATGGCAGGAAAAGGGTCCAATAAAAGCCACGGAGGGAGTCTCATCCTCCATTCCCACCATTTTCGCTTATTTACAGGTAAGTGGACACGACGGGAGTACTTACAGAAAGAATTTAAAGAATTTGTCATTAATATTAATAGTGACTTTAACAGATTTTAACAGTGCTTTTCCAGTGACCCAGGAAGAGGTGGGCCCCCTTATCTGTCTCAGCAAGGCTGTGGGCTTGGGCCTAGGAATACAGTTTTACGTCACTATGCCTAGGACAGAGTCTATTGCTGACTGTTAATACAAAAGACATATCAGCTAGAAAGTTCTTTTGATATGGAAGTCTTTGCAGATGTCAAGTTTATGATTTAAAACAGTATAAGCCTGGGTAGGTCCCGAAATCTGGCAATGTCCATGTCACATAAGAAATAAGAAGACAGGGGTGGGGGGGAGGGGGGGGAGACTGAGACAGGGCTTGGAGTTAGGCATCTGCCAGCCAAGGAACACCCCAGAATTAAGAGACAGGGACAAACGGTCTCTCTTTTTTTTTTTTTTTTTGTTTTTTTTTTTTTGTTTTTTCAAGACAGGGTTTCTCTGTGTAGCTTTGCGCCTTTCCTGGAACTCACTTGGTAGCCCAGGCTGGCCTCGAACTCACAGAGATCCGCCTGGCTCTGCCTCCCGAGTGCTGGGATTAAAGGCGTGCGCCACCACCGCCCGGCCCAAACGGTCTCTTTAAACCCTCAGAAGAAGGCAGCCCTGCAAACACCTTGATTTCACACTCTGGCAGAATGACCTTCTGTTGCCTTACGTCATTTAGCATGTGGCCATTTACAAATTCCCAAAGAAACTAGTACAAACATCACTATGGGCAGTGTGGTTTTTTTGTTTTGTTTTTTTGTTTTTGTTTTTCAAGACCAGGTTTCTCTGTGTAGCTTTGCGCCTTTCCTGGAACTCACTCTGTAGCCCAGGCTGCCCTTGAACTCACAGAGACTGCCTGGATCTGCCTCCCGAGTGCTGGAATTAAAGGCGTGTGCCACCACCGCCCAGCGGGCAGTGTTTTTATAGCGTAGTCTTCTCAATTGTTATACAGGGATTTTAATAAACCTGACTACCCTAGCAGGGATTATGGTTAGGAATGATGTTATACCTACAGTGCCTAGACCTGGCTGCAGCTGTATCACTGGTATTAAGAACATACTAATGTCAGCACCAAGAAGCAATCGGATGCTACCTCTGAGTGACAAACAATCCTTTGCATTGTGTTTCTCTGTGTCTTCTCAATTATTTCCAAGGAACACACAATCTGACCTTGCAATCAGAAGGCATCTGTAAATCTGAAATGGTGTCTCATGGTGTAGAGGCTGCACATCTTTCAAGCTCACCGTCAGAGAAAGAACTCTGTTTTGTGTTGCAGTGATGGCTTATTTAAAGGCCTCGCACCCTGGCAGGAACCCCATGGTTCTAGAGAAGCAGAAATCTGCTTATCAAGACCTGAGAATAACAGCAACCAAACAGAGTGGGTACTCTTTGAGCAGGCCAGATGTGAGGCTCTGAAAACCACTGCCCGGCACCCAGCACAAGGAAGCCTGACTTCTCCCAGTGTGTGCTTGTTTTGACATGCAGTCCTTGTACAACTGATCACAGGACGAAGCTTCCAGTTTTCATTTGAAAGCCTTTGTTTTCTAAGTCTTTACAGACTGTCTACTACTCAGTTCTGGTATCTGTACTTCAGGCATCACACAGCATTTTAGCTAAGTCAACCCATTTCTCTCATGAAAAGCATTATTTTGCCAATGAGACACTAAACATTCTAAGCACCACTGAGTTAAGGGCTAAGATGACAATGCACCCCAGGCTAGGCCACTTATGACAGCAGGGATGGAGGAATGCTGACAGGCAGCTACAGTGACGAGCAAGGGTCTCCGTGCTCCCAGTTCTCTGCAGAATCAGTGCCTGGTAATCAGTAGATGGGTGGTGAACACTTTTTAATAATGACTGAATTTGCAAAGTGGACCACCTGCAAATTAGTGCTGTTAGCAGCTCCTTAAAGGCACATGAACTAGAGTGTGTCTTAGCTCAGGAGAAATTAATGGGCTACAAGTTAATATCCTATCCAGAGTCCTCTAGGTTAGCTGTGTGACCTCTGTTTGGTGAGGACCTTTAATTTAGGGGTGGTTTAAGATTCAGGGAGGGGGCTGAGTGGTGGTGGCACATGTTTTTAATCTCAGCACTCTGGAGGCAGAGGGTGACAGATCGCTGTGAGTTGAAGGCCAGCCTGATCTACAGAGTGAGTTCCAGGACAGCCAGGGCTACCCAGCCTCAAAAGCCAAAAAAAGATTCCGGGATGGGGTGCCATGGCTTTCATCCTCAAGCGTGGCCATGACAGACTGGAGTGTCTGAAGCAAAGAATCATGTAGATGGGCAAGCCAGGGAAGTCACCAAACATTCTGAGCTCCCAGAGACTTCTTGGCTATACCTTTGGCTCTACCCACCTGCTCCCCTGCCTGCCCGCCATGGCCTTTCTTCAAAGTGAGCTTTCTTCAAGACAAGGATCAGTTCCGTACTTTCCTGCCTCGGCCTAATGGGATTTTGAATTGAGTAATTTTACTACAAGTAGCTACAAGCAGAATAGACCTGAGGAAGGAAGGAAGGGAGGGAGGGAGGGAAGGAGGGAGGGAGAGAAGGAGGGAAGGAAGGAAGGAAGGGAGGGAGGGAGGGAGGGAGGAGAGAAAGAGGACTGGAGGGAGGAACGAGGGAGAGAGTAAGAGACAAAACATGCATGGAAATGCCTGAAAGCCACCAGACAAGTTCTAAAACACTAGCTGGTATTAGGAGGGAGACCAGACATTTCTATTCACTTCCTTGTGCTGGTGTCCATCTCTGCTTCCCACAGCATCCTACCCAGTGGAATGAGACACCGAAGCCCATACTGAATCTCCAAAGGCTTTACAAGACATCTTCACGGCTTCTTTTCATCTCTGTCACCACTCAGTTGTCTGTCAAGCCGCCTCTCAAAGGTCCGCCTCCATATTTGACTTTGCTCCTGAATGGTAGACCTCTGTTCTAGTCCCAGCCAGCTCCTTGATATTTCTATGTCCAAGAGCAACATAAATAAACCATGTCCAAACACTAAATTCATTTTCCTTCTCTAAACTTGCCTCACACATTTCCAGCAGTCAATATTTGTCCAGGCACCACCGCCTTCCTGCTGAAGATGGAAAGTGCCATTGTGGGCTTCTGTTGCCACACTTCTGAGGATTCTGGAGGCAATCCTCATCACGTCCCCTGCCTTTTACTCCCCGTTATTTCCCAGCTCCCAGTTTCCACTCTTCTTCTTCACTTTGGGACGTTTCACTCTGTCAGCTACAGCTGCTGCTCCCATCTCCTCCCTTCAGACAGTAACTCCCCGACGTGGACTGAGCCGTGAGTCCGGTCAGAAGCCTTCTTCTATGCCTCTCCCACCTCCCTCTGCATGTGGTCTCTGCTCCTGGCTGCGGAACCACACAGCATTCCTCAGAGTTGGCACCGTTGATTTTGTAGATGTTTTGGGGTGTCTTCTCCTCTCAGCTTTCAGTAAGCATAACCTTCTTGTCTAAAAACAAACATGCCAACTAACCCACCAAAACCCTACCCAACATTCCCAAACCTTAGGGGCAAGTGAGGTCCTGGCCAATGACCCATTTGTAACCTTTGACCTGTGTTCCCCTTGGGCTACGTAGCGCTGGTTTTCCTACAGTCTTCCTGATCATGTGTGTCTGGGAGAGGAAAGCCCCAGGTGATCTGCCATTGTGAGTTTTGTAACATTTGTCTCACCCTCCATTCTGTCCCCTATGAGAGACAATAAGGGATGTAGAAGATAGCATCTCGGTTTCCCATCTCTAGGAGTTTCCATTTCAGCATGGTCATCAGGCGAACGGACATTAACAGCAATGACAGTTGGCCAGGGACCACTGAGGCCCACACTGTGCACATGGCCTAAGATGTCGGACTGCAGGTCTTATTTTTATGAGCTGAAATTGGATCTTAGTAATTAGTTTACTTTGGATAGATAAAAAGACTTCTAAGGCAAAGAAGTATCTAGAAAATTCCTCACAAAAGGCAGAGCTTGTGAGGCTCTGTCAATGTGGCTTGTTCACAAGAGGGCGAATCAGCTGCTGTGATTAGAAAGGGAGAAGCACCTCATGGAATCCTAACGTTTGCTGTGACCTTGCGGATGCCAGGAGGAGGATTAAGTGCTTCTCGGGATCATTCCCTTTAATCCATGCCACAACGCTGCAAAGTTGGTGTTATTGCCAGTGTTATAAGCCAGGAAGCTGAGATTTAAGGAGATTAAGTGACTAGGCAAGATCACACAGTGACAGAAATGGTTCTGCAAGTGGCAGTCACTCACCGAACCGTGCTGTCACACGAACCGTCACAGAGCCGGGCACAAACACCACAGGGTGAGTTCTTCGTGGGGGCAGACTTCCTGTACGTATGCACAACTCAATCTGGGGAAACTTAAGTGCGATGCAGAGTGTGGGGAGCTCAAGGCAAGTGAGTTGACTCTGAGTGCAAGGCTGTCCACCTAGAAGAAACAAGGAGGCTGGGCAGGCAGATGAGAGGTCTGGAGTAAATGACAGATGCCTGCCCTGACTTCAAATGGCATCTCTACCCTTCCAGAAAACACAAAGGTCACAGAAGAGAATCTGGATGCAAATCACTTCATTCCTGCCTACTTCATCTACAAAGAAAGGGACACATCCCACTGAACACAGACTTTCTGTAAGGAACACCTGTTGTTGAGTGATGGGTGAAAAAGACAAATGACAAAGGAAATATACCTGGTCTCATTGGCACACCGGATCTTGCAGCCTTTCTTGGGAATCACCAACCCTAGATGCATGCGGAGCCTGCAGTTTGTGGGTCCTGTGTGTGGCCATACATGAGTTCCAGGGTGCATGATGGAATATTTGATCTGCACAGAAAGATGACACCCAATCATCCACTTATCAAGGTGTGGAGAAGCAGCAGAGTCAGCATCAATGTATAGGAGAGTCTTTGTAACCCTTGGAATTTATAGTCATGTCCTATTTCTTTGTAAAGGAACTAAAAAAACAAACACTCTCATTTTCCACAAAGTGACATAGCACTCAACATTTTCACCTTCAAATTTTGACATCAACCATATGAAATTATGTTTCATTAAAAAGTTTATGGAAAAAGAGACATCCATTGCGCCAAGGGAAAGAATTGTGATTTTGAAAATGTCAGTTCCACCTCCTTTCCAACAACACACTGTGTTCTTCCCATCTCTGAAAACACCCTTTGTACCTGTCCTCTCCTGCATCCTGTTGTCTCGGAGAACTTTTCTAGTAAAGCACAGGTCTTAGGGGCTCCTTTACAGGCATTCTCATTTTTCCTTCCTAGAATCAAACATGATAAAATGATTGTGAGAAGCAAATCACAGTTTCCATGGTACATCTGTGGTCTCAGATACTCTGCAAGTTAACTAGGAGGATCATTTGAGCCTAAGAGTTCAAGACTAACTTGATAAACATAGTAAGACCCTACTGAACTGTTGGGGACCAGCTCTGACCTATCAAAGGATTCTTGGAGGGAGGAGTGAGGAATGAGGAAGTATTAGATAGAAATATAGATGGAGACACATGAAAACTTCAGGAGGGCCCTGGGTCAATAGCCAGTCACCCTGACTTCATCCATGATGGGCATTTTATACAACAGCAAGGGGAGGGGCAAAAGACACCCCCCCCTCCAAGGTCGAGCAAGTGTAGACCCTTCAAAACACCTGGTAACCACATCCTTGACCAAATCATCCCATTGTGCAGCCCTGCTGGATAAAGCAAGCTCAGACCTTCTGACTTTGAGTAAGGCCTTAGTAGGAGCCTCTGTGGGCCCCCACACTGAACACACACACACACCCCAAAAAACAAACTGCAGTATAACTTTATCTCATCCCATTTGGACCACATGTGACTGTATAATCACCTTCACTGTAGAAATGTGAAGGTCAAGATAAAGACAGAGGCTGATACCACAGGGTCCTTAAATGTGCAAAGGAGAGAGAGAAGAATCAGTGATTCAGATATAAAAGACTGAGCAGCCATTGCTGGACTTAGAGATTGAATGGCAGATTCAAGATTCTGAAGCCTGTTGCAGGATAACAACTTGGTTTTAGCCAGTGACGCCCATTACAGGCTTCTGAACCACACTTTCAAGTCACTGGTTTGTGCCAATTTGTTATAGTACACATTGGAAAGAAAAATACCTTATAGTCTATACCTAACCTAAAATGCATTTCTAAGAGATATCAAAACATTTGAAGTTGGAATTTAGTCTACTTTTCAATGTATAAAGAATCTTTAAATGTTGATAAAGTGACATTTAAATAGAGAGAGTGCGAATCTTTGAGTGAAATTTTTTTTTATGAGTAATTGTAGCAAGAACATAGATTTCTGGGGCATCCTCTTCAGCATCCTGGACCATTAAAATTTCTCCACACTCTTCTTGGGAAGATGTGCTTTGAATGTATGCAGTACCACTTGCTCTCATAGAGGAGGGAAATAATGAATTTATTTTTTATGACAGAAATTTTTGTTTTCCTATTCAAAACTCTTATAAAAGAAGTTACATCTAAAGAAGAGTTTGACTTTAATGTTAATATGTATCAAAATAATCTTATGCTGAGAACAAAATGAATTCTAAGAGATACAACACCATGACTTCTGCCTCACTCAAGTGGTCTACTAGACTTAGGAAATAGCTTATGCAGTTTTATTAGCTCTTTGTAGATGAACTCTTGGCTTCTTTTTTTTTTTTGGTTTTTCGAGACAGGGTTTCTCTGTGTAGCTTTGTGCCTTTCCTGGAACTCACTTGGTAGTCCAGGCTGGCCTCGAACTCACAGAGATCCGCCTGGCTCTGCCTCCCGAGTGCTGGGATTAAAGGCGTGCGCCACCACCGCCCGGCAGGCTTCTTAATTGAGTACACTGCTATTGTTCTTTTTAGTTAGTAATAATGTATCCCAACTATTCACATCAGTTTGGAGGACTAACATCATAATGCAATTTTTAGCCCTGGTTTTCCAGGGCATCTGTGAACACAATTAGGGAAGGGCTGGCAGGAGACCCTCAGCTATGGCCTGTGCTGCTCAGGCTGGGGCTGGGTGAAACCTGGTAGCGGGAAAAGCCACCTGAGCAGCTAGGTGTCCTGCAGCACACTGGTGAGCTTGTTCAGCACCTGACTGGTCATTGTGTCAGGGCTACCAGATGGATCCTGTCGCCAGGACTTTGCCTGGTCAGGTCTGGGTTAGAGATCTGTATGCACACAAAAAGTGAGGATGCCTAACCTAAATATCCACAATCTGATACTAATTGAGCATTTTGTGTATAATGTTCAAATGATCTCAGGTCTAGACCATGCTTTGATCATAAACATTCAACTGGCAAAGTCCATGCCAATATTCCCCAGATCTGAAAAACTGAAACATGAAATATTGCTGGTCTCAAGTATTAGGGATATACCTTGTATATCTCTTACAGTTGGAAAATACAGATTCTCTCTCAGGAGAAGATTGTGTGGTAGTGGTTCAACATCTGTGGCTTGCAACCTGTAGTTTTAAGTATCCACATGTGATTAGTCTACCAAACACAAAATTCCCATAGTGCCCACCATGGTCAGATGCTTAGAGTGATGTATGATGTACCCAGGAAGGCAGGCACTCAGGTTGTATTATGTGGAGGACAAACTGACACACGGAGGGGTCACACAGTAAATGAAAGAGCAGAGAACTGGGAATTCCAATCTAGCTGGCATGGACCCAACATCTAGGCGTTTCGAGAGGCCTGTGATGGCTATTTTGGTTATCTACATCTGGAATTAACTATAACCCCCAAATGGCTAGGGACACCTGTGAGGGAATTTTGCTTAATTAGATCATTTGAAGTGGGAAGATCCACTTCTGATCTGGATCTTTGAGATGGGAAGACACACCTTTAATATAGATCTTTTGAGACGGGAGTGTCCAACTCTACTCTGGGCACACCTTCTGCTGGCAGCCTGTGTAGAGGGTATGGAAGAAGGAGGCTTCTCTCTTTGCATGCCTGCTCTCACCTGTTGCACGAATCCTAAATGGTCTTCTAATAAAAACCCGGAGCCAGATATCAGGGTGAAAGCCGAATGATCAGAGAAGCAGAGCAAGTCACAGCCACCACCTCTTACCTCACCAACTTCTCAGCCTGACAGAGCCTCTGCAAGAGAGCGAATTCCTGTCTCCACCCGCCTCATAATCCTTTCTCTGCCCAGCCATATCACTTCCTGTCTCAACCTTCCTAGTGCTGGGATCAAAGGTGTGTGCCACCACTGCCTGGCTGTTTCTCTTTTAGATTGGATTAATCTCACGTAGCCTAGTGGGGCCTTGAATTCACAGAAATCCAGATGGATCTCTGCCTCTGCCTTCTGAGTGCTAGGATTAAAGGTGTGTGCCACCACTGCCTGACCTCTGTGGCTAACTCTATGGCTGGTTCTGTCCCCTGATCTTCAGGCAAGCCTTAGTTCTTAGATTACAGATGTATCACCACACTCACCTCACTAGCAAGCCTATTCCTCCACTGGCATTAGAGCCTACTTCTGTGGGATTCCGGTGTATACTGAAGACTAGCTGAGACATCCAGCCTTGTGGACTGAACAACATCCAGCTTTGGACCTTCTATTCATTGGCAGTCACTATTGGCTTAGCTGGTCCACATCCTATAAGTCATCCTAATAAATCTATCTGTCTGTCTGTCTATCTATCTACCTACCTACCTACCTAGCTATCTATGTATACACACACACAGAGAGAGAGAGAGAGAGAGAGAGAGAGAGAGAGAGAGAGAGAGAGAGAGAGAGAGAGAGAGAGAGAAAGATTCTGTAAGTCCTTTCATTCCAAACACCCTGACTAATACAGGCATCAAGACCACCTCTTTATTACCTGTTACTAATGAGTTCCTATTACACAGTAGCACTTCATATACATAATAACTGTGTCCGCTTCTCTGTAGTACTCACTGAGTGATAACTACTCCACACTCAACACAACTATTTCCATTATTCTTTTCAAGGAGATTCAGGATAGAGCAAGAGATAATACATTCAGGACTGTAACCAAGGACTGTGAGTTCCAAATCCTATGCTTCAAAGCACACGCTTTCATTTCGTTTCATCACAGGTTACAAGGTGGGAGGCATTCAGTTGGCTCTGTAATTGAACAAGGAATGTCTGTCCATTGGGGAGGCAATGGATTTGCTGGTGGTTTCATTATTTGTCACCTAAGTTAATTCTCAAAAAGTAGCAAACTTGTTTTCTTTGGGAAAATGATTCAAGGAAGAGATCTAACAGACAATGCAAATATAAAAGAAAAATGCATCCCTTGCATGTGACTTTATCAGATATATTCATGGAGCTGGAGACCTGGGTATATTCTTCTTAGGATTCATGTTTCCACAGAGAAGACAAATTTCATTCTTCACGAGAACTTTGATCAATGAGTTGTGGCTGCTCAGCACAACAGTGTAAACTATGATTGTTGTTTCCAAGCCCTGTGCTTAAAATGCAGTTTAATTTAATAATTTAATAATCCCATCTCATTATATTCTGGGTCATAAGCAGATTGCAGAGGACTTAAAGTTTCAGTCATCTAGAAATGATGGAGGATCCGTTAGCACCATTTCCCCTGGGCTCTAGAATAAATATGTATGGCAGATTTCCTCTGTATTTTAGTCATTATTGGCAATAATTGTTTAATTTGTAAGCAAGACAGATGTTTAACAGTAGTCACATAGTAATGTATTAGAGTTCTGGGGAGCAAGCACAGACACTTGAACATCCTAGGCAAGTGTCTAACACTGACCCAGACCCCTAGTCCTGCAGGCAGCCATTTACAAACTTATTTGTGAAGAAAATACATCATATTTGCCAATTCTATCGTTCTTCAATCTAAAAAGTTGATTATTCTTACAATTATTCTTCTGGTTTTGTGCCTAGCCTTTAATGTCTGGGTTGTCATTTGGAAAGTGGCAGCCTACAGAATGAGAAGTGATTTTTACAAACTATACATCTGATAGAGGACTAATGTCCAAAATATATAAAGAACTCAAGAAACTAGGTATCAAGAAAACAAATAATCCAATTAAAAAATTGGGGACAGATCAAAACATAATTCTCAATATAGGAAACTCAAATGTTTGAGAAACACTTAAAGATATGTTTAACATCCTTAGCCATCAGGGAAATGGAAATCAAAACTACTTTGAGATTCCATCTTACACCTGTCAGAAAGGCTAAGATCAAAACCACAAGTAACAGCTCAAGCTGCAGAGGATGTGGAGTAAGGGAAACACTCCTCCATTGCTGGTGGGAGTGCAAACTCCTATGGCCACTATGGAAATCAGTGTGGCATTTCCTCAGGAAGAGGGGAATTGGTCTACCTCAAGACAGCTTTACATGAGGCCCACTTCACAAGACAGAACCCATACCCAACACTGCTTGGGTGACCAAGAACCTGAGACTAGATAGCTCAGGGACCTAGGGTAAAAATCAAATAAAAAATAAAAACAAAGAAAAAAATGTAGTGATAAAATGACTCCTAATAACACTTGGCTATACTCATTGATCAGTGCCCTGCTAAGTCATCATCAGGGAAGCTTCCTTCTGCAGCAGATGGGAACAAATACAAACTCACAACCAGGCATATGAGAGAGAGAGAGAGAGAGAGAGAGAGAGAGAGAGAGAGAGAGAGAGGGAGAGACAGACAGACAGACAGACAGACAGACAGTCCTTGGAACACTTAGCCCTAAACAGAAGGTCTCCATCAAATCCCTCCCCTCAGAGCTTAGGGAGCCCTGCAGAAGAGGAGGCAGAAAGATTCCAAGAGCCATAGGGGATGGAGGACACCAGGAGAGCAAGGCCCTCTAAATGAGCGTGCATAAGGCGAGAGGGAAAATCAGTTTTCTCGAATACAGTGACACACAGGGCAAGCCTCATGTTCAGGAGAAGATGAACAACATATAATGGACTCTACAGTTGTTTTGTGTGTATTTGGTCACAGTGTGGTGGGTTTGGGAGGGGGGTTGTTTTGGGTGGTTTTGTCTTTGTATTTTTTTTGTTTGGTTTTTGAGAAAGAACTTAAAGTTGGGTAGGTGGGGAGGAGGGGAGAATCTGGAAGGGCTTGAGGAGGAGAAGAATATGATCAAATACATTTAAATTTAAAGATTGTTTTAAATAATCAAAAATATAATAGAAAAGTTGATCATTTAAAAAGGAATACAAGAGCTGAGGATAGAACTTGGTGGTATATTGTTTGCCTAACATTTGTGAAGTTCTGAGGTTAAATCTCTGCAACACCCTTTCTCTCTCTCTCTCTCTCTCTCTCTCTCTCTCTCTCTCTCTCTCTCTCTCACACACACACACACACACACACACACACACACACACACACACACAATTATTTTATTCGAAATGGAAATTAGGACATAAATTCAGTCTATTTTAAAACTAATAACTCAAGTGAAAATTGCACACAGTGTAGATGAAGCATCTTAAATTACATATTCACTAACCTTAAATGTTTATATTAATAAAGAATGTAATGAATTTACTAAGGCCTTCCAATCAAAATGTTTACCAGAACAATTAAAAATCAACAGAAAGAACAACAAGAAGAAAATCATGAATACGGAATTAGAAAACAGCCATAACACACTAAAAACAACAACTTTATCCTTGGCAGTAGCTCGCACCCGTGCTGGCATCATTATGTCCACAGCACCACCTACATTTTACAGTAGCAAATGCAGACCAGAGACACTCCTTCCCAGGACATCGAGAGACATGGTGGACTTTCCAGGCACACACACAGTAGAGGGACAGTCAGCAGTGCGCTCTAACAGAGAGGACAAGGACAACTGAAAACATATTTATCCAAATACACATACGTGTACACACAAGTACAGCATGTGTTTAAAAACAATGAGTACATATCAAAACCTATGGTTTCACGGGCAGTCTTGTCAGTAGAAGACTCCTTACCCCTTGTCACCTGGTCAGTGCGTGCAGAAGAAAATCTAGAAGCCACGGGCTCACCTTGCTGCCACAGTGTGAACTGGCTCCAGTCCCCCTTCTCCCGAAGGTTTTCATCCTCAGGCAGGAAGAGACCCTTGGCTTTATCCATCACCATGAGGCCTTCATCACGGATTAACTTCCAGTTTCTCTCTAAAGACTTCAAGGAAGATTTTAGTTTCAATGAGATGAAATATATGCCTCGCAGAACAGCTCATAATGACTTTCAGTTTTCTTATTTGTCTAAGGAAGAAATACAATTCTTGCTTACATTTAGATTGATTATTTTAATTTCTTTGGGACCTCTTCTCAAGTATATTAAGACAGAAAGAGGGAGGGAGGGAAATGAGATGGGAAGGCACCTTATTATTTGGTAAGAGCACTTGCTAGCTCCTCTTGCAGAAGACCAGGGTTTGGTTCCCTGAACTCACAAGGTGGTTCACTGTCATACCCTAAATTAACCCATAAGCCCCACCTGCCCAAGGACCAGGTAATTTCCTGGAATGCTGGGAGTTGTAGTTCTTAAAAATAACATCAAAGTCTCATGGGAAAGTACAGTAAACTATGGGTTTTGTCCATAAAAGCCAGGACACTACCTCTAGGGGCCACTAAGCTGATAGTTGCAGGGCATGGTTCTGGCCAAATTCCATCTTAGTTGGTATATACAATTCTAATAAAAACTTGTTTTAATTTGCCAAGATGGTGGGACTGGTTTTTCTCTGCGAATCTTAGGATTAACATCACAACTGTCTTTAACTCAAGTTCCAGGATTTCCCATGCCCTCTGTGGGCATGAGGCAGACATGTAGTACATACACATACTTGCAAGGAAAACACACGCACACACCCGTACATAAAATAAAAACGAAAGAATAAACCTAGTCTTATAAACTATGAAAATCACTTTCACTAATTATTTGTGTTGACTTGCCTAAAGTCTTCTCCCTCCATCCTCACCTCCCTTCCTTTCTCTCTGTCCCCTCTCTCTCCAATCTAAGGAAAACATTGATCTTGTTGATAGTGCAATGACTATTTTCCACAGGACTCCAGCATCCACACTGGAATACAGACCACAGACTTAATTTCAATGGAGTTCCTTATAGTGATGCCATTTGATGAGGCAGACAGTAGTAGTAGTTAAACGTTCAAAGGTAATGGGAAACTGGCCACTGGAGTGGGATGCAAAGTTAGCAACAAAACACAAGTATGTTTCGAATTCAGCCAAACAAACATATCCTCCACTTACTATTCATGAGGCTGCTTTAGCCTCAGCTGGGGCTTGAAATGGACAGATTCAGACCCTGCTGGCTGTTGTCACATCACACTGTGCTGTTCCCGGGGACAGCGGTGATGTGGGAACAGTGGGTAGAAGCAGGCAGGGGTGAGCCGCAGAGCATCATGGAGGTAAAGAGTGAAACCAGGGTTTGGGAATGGAAATCCATTGTTCTGTGTTCCACAAAGAGCAGATGGAATAACAGGATACGGGAGCATGGACAAGCAGGAGGAACGCACTATCTGGATTTCATCACGAATCTGGGCTCAGGCATACCACATCGTGGGTGGCTTATCAGCAAGCAGGACACTGGAAGTAACAGCACAGACAGCAACATTTCCACACAGTGTGCAAACAGTGAGTGCTTTCTGGAAGTGGATTGTTCTGTCTTGTGAACAGTAGTCTATCTTTACAGTTAATCAAGAAAAATGACCCACTGTTGGGTAAAAAGAGTCAAAAGATAGAATAAAAAATTTTTTTTACCAACCTATTTTCTATGGATTCATGATTTAATGTAGTGAAAAAAAAATCTGATTAAATCAGGACAACTGCTGCACAAGCAGAAAACTCAAAAACAAAACAAAACAAAACCCCAAAACCCAAAACCCCAAAACCCCACCACCTAACAGAACAGCCCAGCGTGAAGCTGCTGCCTCATGCATAACTTCAAACCGCCTCAAGCATTCCTCATACAGTGCGCACTGAAACTGGATACGTAAACAGGTTGTAAGCTACTCTGGGAGCACCTTGGTGACTCTCAGCCAACCACCAGATGCCAACTGTTAAACCACACTCAAACAGGACAGACTCGAGCTGCGACCAATGCGGCTACTTGCCTTGCTTCCACTTTTTGAAATTCACTTCCTTTTCTCTGGCTATAAATACAATCAGCTCCTAGGGCAGCGAATTCTCAGAAGTTAAATGCAGACTGCTGCCCAATTCTGGAATCACCAATAAAGCCAACTGAGATCTGGAAGGCTAGATTTGCCATCCTCTCTCTCTCTCTCTCTCTCTTTTTTTTTTTTTTTTTTTGGTTTTTCGAGACAGGGTTTCTCTGTGCAGCTTTGCCCCTCTCCTGGAACTCACTTGGTAGCCCAGGCTGGCCTCGAACTCACAGAGATCCGCCTGGCTCTGCCTCCCGAGTGCTGGGATTAAAGGCGTGCGCCACCACCGCCCGGCTGCCATCCTCTCTTTTAACACCAGTGAGCATTTTTATATCATGCGAACACATGAGGGCTTTTAAAATACTGCAGGGCAAGAGATTTTGATTAGAGAATGCTTTGATCATTCTGTTTCTGAGAGAGCCATCACCACCTCCCTTCAACATGCACACTTCCTCCTCCAGATGCCTTTGTGGACGGGTGTCAATCACCTGTCCTTGTTCAACACAGTCCAACAACCATTTCTCCTATTTATTCATCCCAAGCCGGCAGTTTAGAGCTAGGAAGCCAAAGGGCACTTCCAATACAGGGAGACTCGAAAGTCTTTGCTGTGGTAGGTTCCCAGAGTGAGAGAATAGGATGATTTTGTTAAGAATTTCAAGATGCTGGGAAAGAAGAAAAAGTTCACTCGAGGACTTTGCAGTCCGCGCACGTCCTGAACGTACCTAAATTGCCACACTCCTTGGTGTTATTGTAGCTTGTTCAAGTTGCTAGATAAATCTGTTAGATTCTTGTGAATCTGTCACATAGACAAGGAGAGAATTACCTCTCTAACACATGAAATTACTCTCCAAATGATGTTATTGGAGCCTTATAAGGGCAAGCCTTTTCTTTCCCCCACCCCCAGGATTTTAGAAATTCCTTTTATTTCTTTTGAAAGCTGATTTTAAGGGCATAGTTGGGAACAGCTGATCTTTTGTTACTAAAATAGGGCACAAAGTCCTAGGAGAAAATGTTAAAGTGATTGCATCACTCAATATAATTTAAATTTTCTACTGAAGAACAGGCTGTCTTTTTATATAAAATGTCAGCCCCGCCGCACCTTCACCCTCAGCCTCCGTGGGAAATGTTGCCAAGGTACTTTTCCATGGTAGTAATGATTTTTTTCCTTTTGTGTTTTTAATTAATTAGTTATTTTTACCTGTGTGTGAAGGGGGACGCATACATGTCACAGGTTACATTAGAAAGTTAGGAGACAATTTGAAGGAGTCATTTCTCTCCTGCAATGAGGGTCCTGGAAATCAAATTCAAGTCACAGGCTTGGCAGCAATCACCTTAACCTGCTGAGCTATGTAGCCTACCTGGATTTTGTTTTAAAGCCTTCTTTCTGTTCCCTTGTGTGTGGCAGCTGAGCTGGGTGACAGATGCAGCCCGGAAGAACAAAGCAATGTGGAGGGGTCCTAGCACCTGCGTCCAGACCATGTCTAAAATGCCACACGTTCCCCATCTTGCCATGGGTGATCTTGGTTATCAACTTTAGTGAACCGAGAGACGCCCAGAAAACTAGTACAGCACACATCTAGGGGCATCCGTGCGGTAGGGGCATCCGTGCGGTAGGGGCATCCGTGTGGTAGGGGCATCCTTGTGGATACTTCCAGAGACAAGTGGCAGGAAGGCTGGAGGAGTGAGGGGGGAAGACCTACCCTGAACATGGCTGGTATCATGCAACTGGCTGAGAGCATGCATGGAATTAAAAGCAGGAGGGGAAGGAAGCTGGTTTATGATAGATCTCCCTTCCTTCCTTCCTTCCTTCCTGACTGCCTGCCTTCCTTCCTCCCTCCCTCCCCCCTCTCCCTTTCCTCCCTCTCTCTTTTTCCGAGACTATACTTCTCAGTATGTGAGGCTTGCTCCCGCTGCCAATGACACTGGACACCAGACTCCGGCCTTTGAATTCATTTTCACCAGCAACGTGAGCTAGGGGCTTAGACCGCAGCCTCCTCCACAGCTGCATCCTGTTTGTTCTCGAGCAGCAGGTGTTGCTTTCCTCAGCCCCCCAGGCTGCAGCCAGCCAATGTGACACTAACCAGGCCCTGGTCATCTAATAAATCACGCTCTAATCATATGCATATTCTATTGCTTGTGTTCCTTTGCAGACTGCCAAGACCAATCAAGAGCGACAGAGATTTCTATTTATTTCCATTGGAGAACATCAACTTGTTATTTTCTCTTTTGAGTTCAATACTCTGTCACGGAAATTAATGGCTGGCAAGATCTCTACTGTTGCTTTAGGGGAAGGTTTTCTCCTCAGGGAACACAAAATTACTTTAGAAGTGGTTACTGAGCCCACAGCCTGCAGGCCTGTGCCCAGCAGAACCAGTACCCCAAAGCCTCACTCTGTCTCCTCCTCAAACATGCCTAAGGCACCCATGGAAAGAAAGAGGGTCTCACTTTGGCACAGAAACTATACTGTGGTAAGCATTAGCTTGTCCCCCAGAGCCCTCAGGAATCAGGGTTGACATAAGCTCCCATGCACAGTGGTTCACACAGGCATGCTCAGTCACCATGGACAAACTTTTAACTATATTATCCCAAGGAAAAAAGTACACAAAACTCAAACCTGCTTACACTGAGTGCACATGTGTGCATGTGTGCTAGTCAGTTTGTGGGTACAGCACATACCACTGACGGAGTGGCTTATGAATAACAGAAATCAGGGCTGGAGAGATGGCTTAGAGGTTAGGAGTACTGGCTGCTCTTCCAGAGGTCCTGAGTTCAATTCCCAGCAACCACATGGTGGCTCACAACCATCTATAATGACATCTGGTGCCCTCTTCTGGCATGCAGGCAGAACACTATATACATAATAAAATGAATAACAGAAATCTAGTTTTTTATTTCTGGGCACTCAAGTCCCAGATCAAGGACTCGGAGGATTTGGTGTCTGCAGAAGAGCTATTTCATAGCGGTGCTTTTCACCTAAAAACTCACAAAGACTGCACAGGGTCAGCAGGAAAATCATAAGTGCCCAGCTTCATGATCGAATCTCCTTTCAAAATTCCTACCTCTGAATGCCTTCAAGATGGGAATCAGGGGTTCAACATACGGACACAGCAAGGACACGGCATCCAGACCATGGCAGAGTGTGTCTGTGTGTGTCTGTGTGTGTGTGTGTGGGGGGGGGTACATAGTAAGAGAGTAAAAGAGACAATATGCATCTTCTCCACAGTTGTCTGAGTTGCACAAATTTTTTTAATTATAGCAGAGACTTGGACATAGAGGGAGCAATGCCTACACATTTTTCAAGTCTCCTTTGAACTTCTTCTGTAGACCAGGCTGGCCTCGAACTCTCAAACTCACAGAGATCCATATGCCTCTGCATGGGATTAAAGGTGTAAGGCTTCCTTTGAAATATGATCTCTTTGGTCCTGAATTCATCCATTTGATAAAACCAGAAAGAGAAATTAAGTGATCCATATATCTGAGCTGGTTTCTAGGAAGCCAGCCCCTTTGGATGCATGTTGCTTCTTAGAGCTATATGGATTTTTGAGCATAGAGGTCTGTCATTACAGGGCTACATGGCTTCATAAACCTTAGATCTACACTACCTTTTGAGTAAACTCAGCTACACTCACCTCTCTCCTCACCTACAAATAGACTTAGAATCTCAGGCACCTCTAACTGCAGTGTGCCAGGTCCGCTTCCGCCTAACGCTCCGGCCCGTCCCAGCAGCCTCCTCGAGGCTGCTCTACCCACCCCATAGCCCTTTCCAAAATCCAGCCATTTTCAAGTCCTCTTCTTTATGCTCTTCAAAACTGACTTCTGCAAAGTCTTTCTTTTGAAGCTGGGGTCACAGCTGAGTGGCATAAACCATGGGTTATATTCTTTGGATCCTCCCTCCAAAAAAAACCTTTCTTTTAAGGACAAACTGAAGCCAAACTCATTTTTACTATTCTCCTCACCAACTTTTCACTTCATTAAAAAAGTCCATGCTTGTTAACTAGTCAGCTATTACAACAGGTCTTACAACCAACATGATGGTCTCTCCACACCCTGACCCACTCACAGCTCATTCTTTTAAATGTTCCTTTGCCTGCTTATATCTAAATAAGATGTGTACATTACTATTCTTGATTATGAATTTATACACTATCACTCACATATGAGGGAAGCTTAGCCGCTTAAAAATTTGATGGCTTTCTCTTTTTCATCTTGGTAATCATTAACTTCACAAACCTATCACACATCTGGGTAAATTCACATTCAGATTTTATAATAAGACAATGAAGTATCATTCATACTTGAGTTGTAATGATCACAATTGATTTTCCTTCAGTGGCTTAGATTTCTAAAGTATGTAACCAATCACTTTATTGTCTCTGAAAAAAGTAACTACAAGATCTCTTAATGCCACAGGTGAGTGTGCCTACTCCAATCACCTGAAACCCCAAAGGTGTCAAATTCTGGAGCTTTATGAGCAATGACAAGTAGAAAATCACACACCACACAACTTTGTTTCCTGTGAAAAATTCTGCAGAGTATTGTATAAGGTTACCTTCAGCCTATGGGTGCAAAGTGCATCTGAAGCACAAATGAACCTTGTGCTCCTGTCCCCAAGACATCTCATTATAATAACCCCAAAGCTGACTCTGAAACACTTCTATCTCCAGGCATTTGGGGTGCAGGATTCCACATTTTGTCAAAAGCCTCATAGAATTTCTCCTTTTCCAAGGTAATCATCCCACAGGCCACTTTCATGGTGTGATCCACACCAGCTGCTGCTGGGGCTCTGTGACCTTGCTTGACCTGGGATCAGTGCTAGGCTGTTCATTATTCCTAGACTACTGTTCTTGAGAGAACACACCACAGGTAAAATTGCATGCCTAAAAATATCTGAGGGTGTGCTGACCCTGATTGAAGGCTAGACTATGTACAATGTACATTTTTTGGTAACTAATCATTTTTTGTCGTGAAATATTATTTTAACTGGGCAAAGATGTGTTACATTTGTTTGTGGTATGGGTGGAATATTACTTAAACTGTGTAAAGTTATGTTACATGTGTTTATGCTGTATTTGTTTAATTATGTAAAGATGTGTTGCTGTTTCACCTTGCCTGCCTAAGGCACCTGATTGGTCTAATAGAGAGCTAAATAGCCAATAGCTAGGCAGGAAAAAGATAGGCGGGGCTGGCAGGCAAAGAGAATAAACAGGAGGAGAAATCTAGACTTAGGAGAGAAGGAGGAGGACTGGAGAATGAAGGAGACACCCAGGGCCAGAAGCCAGGCAGCCACCAGCCAGCAGCCAAGAGAAGCAGTGAAAGTAAGATGTACAGAAGGAAAGAAAGTAAAAAGCCCTGAGGCAAAAGGTAGACAAACAGATTAATTTCAGTCAAAAGAGCTAGCCAGAAAGGAACCTAAGCTAGGCCAAGCGTTCAAAACTAATAAGTCTCCGTATCATGATTTGGAAGATGGTTGGTGGCCTAAAAAGAGAAAGCCTGGTACATTTCTTTTTATAGTTTTTCTTGTTATCCAATGTGATTAAAATCTCACTTTTATCTTAGAATATTCACTTGGCAAAGGCTAAGTAGGTTCAGTGGGTATGATATGATAGTTTTTATTTGTATATTTTGTGAAGATTGTCTTGTCCACACTCAAATTCATGACCACATCCTTCACCATCCATTCTGCATGCTACAACACATCAAGTTGCTCCCCTTGTGACTCAAGAGTTTGTGCCATTGGACCAACATCTCCCTATTCTCTGTTCTCCCAGCTCATGACAACCACTGACTGTCCCATTCTTTGCTACTCTCATTTTGACTTCCAGATTTCACATATAAGATCACACAGAATTTATTTTTCTATGCCTGACTTATAAACCCTTCAGGACCACTGATGTTGTTGCAAATGAAAATGGCTCCTTTTCAAAGGCCAAGCAGTGTTCTCCTGGGCATATTTACCATGTTCTTTATCCACATACCTGTTGGTAGATATGCAGAGTATTGTTATATGTTGGAATATTGTGAATAATGCTACAATGGATTGGGGTAGAAGTAGGGGGGAGGCTCAGATGCTGATATCTCTTTCTCTGGATTATATCCCCCAAAGCATGGTTGCTGCGTCATATTATAGTGCTCTAAGTTGTTTGGTGAAAAAGTCTCCCACTGTTTTCCATGACGGCTACACCAACTCACTTTCCCACCATCGATGCCTGAGAAAGCTCTCCCCTCCTTGCTAGCACTTGTTCTCATTTATCAGGCGTATTGTGACATGTCACTGAGGTGTTGCTTTTTCTTTCCTTTGACTAGTGATGTTGCCCACTTTTCACACACCTGTTGGTCATTTGTACACATTCTTTGGAAGAATGTCCTAGCCACTTTAAATCAGAATATTTGCCTTGGAGGTGCACGAGTCCTCATATATTTTAGATGTGAAATCTTCATTATACGTTGACTTTGCAAGTATGTTTTCACATCCTGTGAAAAGGTCGCCTTTTCCTTTTATTGATTGCTTCCACTGTGCAGAAGTTTAATGGATCCCATTGCTCCAGTTTGGGCTCTTTTGGGCTCGTGCTTTTGAAGTCATACCAGGACATCAGTGCAAAGACCAAGGTCTTCTTTATAATTTAAAAGCATCCCTGCCTTATGCTGTTTTTGTGCTACTCTTGGACATCTGATGCCTTTTAGGCATCCACCACCATCTTCTCCTCCTCCTCCTCCTCTTCCCCCTCCTCCCCCTCCCTCTTCCTTGTTTCTCAGATAGACTGCTTACTTTGCAAATTTCATTCTGCCACCTATCAATCAGCTGTGATTCTGGGTCACTTACTTACTGCCCCAGGGTCTTCATTTTAAAAGCTTCTTTCAAAAGTCTCTGAGAAGAATATGGGGAGGGACAACTCGCACTAAAGGCCCTTTGAAAAGCCATAGGGAAACCTACTCTTCTGTCTTCTCACTGGGTCCCCACATGGCCTGTCTTCTGAAGGCATGCACCTCTGGGTTCCATCTCTGGATTTAAATTCCATCCTCTGAGAAAAGCTCCATTAGACTGGGGTAAGGCCCTCCTCAATGGCCTGTTCTTAATTGACTCGCCTCTCTAAGGGTCCTGTCTTCAAATATCATTACATTGGGAGGTACTTTTGGTTAGCACTTCAACACATGAATTGGGGAGAGAGATGTAATTCAGCCACCACAGTGAAACACGTTCAAGTTAGAACCTGCGCTAGCCGGAAAAGCAAACAGCAGATGCTGGATCCCAGATAACTCCGTATCAACAAGAGGATGGATATGTTTTTACAAATAGAAGTCATGGAGGAAGGGGAGAGAAGTTATATTTTGCAGTGTGTGTTGATGCACACCCTTAATCCTACTACTGCAAAGGTAGAAGCAGGCATATTTCTGAGTTCCAGGCCAGCCTGGTCTACATAGTGAGATCCTTCTCTAGAGAAAAGAAAAGCTATGTTTTTAATCCGCAGAAAAACATAATACAAGAACTCACAGAGCTCAGAGTAACTGTTTGGAAAAACTGAAAAAGCAGATAGCTGAGAAAGTTTTTTGTGGTATCAGCTACTTTGACAGGTTCTGGTAGTAAATTAAAAGAAGGGATGTGGTCAAAGGGGTGTGTAGGCACCTGTGCATTTAGCTGAAGTTAGAAAAAAAATGATAACCATGGTGCATTCATATATTATATACCAAAACTTACTTGACTTTCTAGGAATATGCTTATTAGGAATATTAGGAATTATATAACTTATTCTGCAGTGGCAATTATCTTATTTTAGGAGTTACATGCCTTTTCTGAGATAAAATCAATTGTCTTAAATCTTAGCATTCATTCTAAGCCCTCAGCAATAATGTGCCAGGCTTTAGAAACAGCATTAACATGGAGGCATTGCCCCCCGCCCCTGCTCCCGGGCTGGGGAGAACAGAACTGAGGTAATAGAACGGACCACAGGCCACAGAGTGAGGATAGAGTCTCACAGCAAATTCTCTGTGCAATGATTTTAATAAAACCTCTGCAGATCAAAGAAACAATTTCCCGCTGGCCCTAATGCATTCTGACTAGCTCTCTGTTTTTCTAAGTTTGAATATAAAGATAAAAGAAAACTGCTATCATTTTTTATTGGGAAAATAAATCAAAACCAGTCAAACAAAAACAGCAGAAGTTGTTTTTTTTCTGAGTTTGCAGAGAGTCAGACCGTGGAAGATCTGACCAGCAAGGTGCCTTCTTGGTCTCTTCTGGTTAAGTTGGAGCCATGGACAGGAAAGTGTTATTGTGAATCAGACTCCCACCATTGGGGCTAACATTACAGAAGTCACTGCCCAGCTTTCTGAATTGTCACTAGAGACAGGAGTGTGGCCTTCTGCAAGCCTAATTTATACTCAGCTGCTGTCCTTGGTTGGTTATTTTAGTGAAGTCAGTTTGCCAGGCAGGCTCCCGAAGGCCGTAGGGTCACAGTTTTATTGCTGTTTGGTCTTTGGACCTTTGCATTTGCCAGAAGAAATATCCCAAGCTGAGGGCTCCAGGGACTTTGAAGTGACACACAAACATATGCATGGGCACATGCACACTTCAGACACTGATCTGTACATGTGCATGTCAAGCCACAGACCAGGAACTACTGGGTGAAAGCATTTTTAAGCCTAAAATGGACTATGAACTATAGACAATCATTCAGAAATATCCAACACTGCACTGCGAGTTCCTCAAAAGCTTTGGCAATCAAGCCAATTTGTTTTCTGTGTTGACAAATATTGAAAACTTACTTATTTTACTTTGAGAAAGAAAAATGGCCTTTCAGTTTAACTCAACAGACTATGTGGTATTTTGTTCTGTGCCATACTTGGTTTATAGATGATGATCTTAAAGAGGCCGTTAGAAGCAGCTTTTGCTAAAAAGAACAGATTTCTCACTTGGGCCTACAAGGTGACTGAGGCAGGATGAAAGCCAGGCTATCTTCTTAACACTGGGCCACAGCTTACCCCTCAACATAGGCATGTAAATCACCCAAGAAGTGTCTATCCAAAGCTCATGTAAAGACTCTGAGGATAAACTTGGAAACCCTGGACTCCCTTTTCTGTTCTTCTTCCCAGTGAGTATAGATCAAATCTCTGCATTTCACTCTTACTTGACTCTTCAATTGTGGTATTAGGAGCTATGGTTAAGCCTAGTCCTAGACTTTTGGAGGCAGGCCTTTTCCCTACAGCTCTCTGTCTCAGCATCTAAACAGCACACAGGAACATCTGAGGGGTGGGTTTCCTTGTTTTTGAGTCTGAACAAAACCTTGCAGGAGAGGAGAAACCGATGCAATTATTCAAATGTAGAGGGAAGCAGTCTCGACTGGATACAGTTACTTGCCCAGTGTGCGAACAGACAGCAAACATGTGCCCGCCTGCAACAGTGGGATCCTCCTGCAAGGTCCCCTTTAAGCACACAGGCCTCAGTCACTCATTCACCTCAGCTCGGTTCTATTGCATTTGCAGTGAAGATATCACTGAAGTCCAAAAAGTTTGAAGTGTGCCTTAAACAGTAAGATTCAACTATTATGTAAATCTTAAGGAATTACTTTGGATGCTTCTTTACAGCTCAGCACTGATTTTTATGTAAAATTGCTAATCCTCTTAATTTGTAGCTTAATTCCACAGTACATCTGACATTTTTTTGCTTCCTCAGTCCATTTCATTTCAAAGTTCAAGTTCATTGAAAACATTCAAATATTTAATCACAGAGAAAGAACTGTTAAAGCCCTACCATAATGATTACTGGTTAATTCCTCTTTTTGTCCAGGTGAAGTCATTCATACACAATGGAATTGTTAAAAAGAGCAGCATCTAACGGAACCGGACAGAGTGCCACTCTAATCAATCACTCTTTTGCACGCCCCTGGCCTCGTGCTGCTGGGACCTTCTCCAGCTGAAATAAAATCACAGTGTGAGGAAAGGCAGCTTCTCCCACATGCTGTTTGTTTGCCGACATCAGAGCAGCCAGCCTGAGAGGCTCAGGGACAATGCAGGAATTTGTCTTTTCACCTAGTGCCCAATGCAAGGAAGTAAGCATCAGAGGAAAGAAATACCAGCAGACACTTCAACCTCTGGGTTTTGAATGTGCTACAGTGACTTCTATGCATACGTGTTTGCATCTAAACTGGCCACGGACTAGCGCTGATCAAAATGCTAACTTCGGAGAGCAGAGTTCTCAAGGTGTGATGGCTCTTCTTATACAAGCAATAGTTTCTGTTTTCAACCTTCCATATCTTTTATCAACTTCTAAGTTAACTATCTCCCAGGAACTTGGCACTCTGATATTTGTGAACTGATACAACCACCTGCCCACTTTTTTTTTTTTTTTTTTGGTTTTTCGAGACAGGGTTTCTCTGTGTAGCTTTGCGCCTGTCCTGGAACTCACTTGGTAGCCCAGGCTGGCCTCGAACTCACAGAGATCCGCCTGGCTCTGCCTCCCGAGTGCTGGGATTAAAGGCGTGCGCCACCACCGCCCGGCTTTCACCTGCCCACTTTTAGTGAAAATAGACCCCAAAGAGAAAGCACCACTGCACCACTTTTCTGTCTCTTCCATCTTGGTTGATAACCTCAGTGCCAGAGCTGCTCAATTATAAGCTGCACAAGGAAGGGGAACAGGGAGAGCTGACAAAGTGGGGACATAGCACTGGGCTACTTTTTACTCAGCCTCATCCCACAGCATCAATATAGATCATTCAGCTATCCTTCACATCCCGAAACGTCACTCTCTGCCTCTGAGCACATTGAGTATCCTGAATGAAGACATACTGGCAGATAATGCAAGTCACTCAAGGGAGGTACACACACTCTAAGAAACTATTTTGACACTCGGGAGGCAGAGGCAGGCCGATCTCTGTGAGTTCAAGGCCAGCCTGGGCTACAGAGTGAGTTCCAGGAAAGGCTCCAAAGCTACCCAGAGAAACCCTGTCTCAAAAAAAAAAAAAAGAAAGAAAGAAAGAAAGAAAGAAAGAAAGAAAGAAAGAAAGAAAGAAAGAAAGAAAGAAAGAAAGAAAGACATTATTTTGGTCAAATGTCACAGCCACCATACCTGGAAGGTTTCCATTTCAAGATATCAGTGACTGGACGCTGACCCAGAATTTTCAAATCTGGAATTTGGAAATGGAAGACTATTTTGGTGTGTGTTTGGCAACTAAATAGTGATGAACCCTGTGGTTCCTCAGTATCCAGTCATTACTGGTAGCAGTTGCCCTGAAATGGCTTTCTTTATAAAAGGTCATTTGATGTATGATACTAATATTGCTGCAAGTTAAGGTATCAAAGTAAAATAGCATCCCATAGAACTGAGCTGCCAGACGTCACCCACGCTGAGATTCCATGCTGCTGGACTCCCAGATGGACACCCATGATGTGGGATGTCCTTCTGTATGCTGCGAATATGTGTTGCTCTTATTGGTTGATGAATAAAGCTGCTTTGGCCTATGGCAGGGCAGAATATAGCTAGGCAGGAAAGCCAAAGTGAATACAAAGAGAAAGAAAGGCAGAGTCTGAGAGGTCATCCAGCTGCCCAAGGAGCAAGATGCCAGCAGACTGGTAACACCACAGCCAGGTAGCAAAATATAGATGAACAGAAATGGGTTAATTTAAGTTGTAAGAGCTAGTTAGTAATAAGCCTGAACAATAGGATAAGCATTTATAAATAATATTAAGCTTCTGAGTGATTATTTAAAGTGGCCGCCGGATGGGGTGGGACAGAGAAAAGCCTTTGACTACACACCCAAGCTGAGCTTGAATCAGGCAAGTGCTGAAACCCAGAAGCTCAGTTAAATGCAATTATGAAATAAGTACTTGACGAGCAAAAGGAGAACATATGACCTAAGAGCAAACGCCAATAACTCTGAAGGTCATTGTAGGGCACAAGGGAGGATGCTGACTTCAGAGTTAAGCTGCCTGGACTAAAGTCGGGAAGAACTCAAGCAAGTGTCTTAACTGTTCTCATCTTTAGTTCACTTATATCTAAGTGGGTAATAACCTTTTAGAGCTGCTGTAAAGATTAGATTAGAAATATTACATAAAAGTGCTCGGCACATTGATAGCTGGTAGAAAGCATTCAGTGGCTGTTAATTATTACATTATTATTCAAATAATAAAGGATACTGCAAAATTAATTTTACAGTTATAGAAATTCACAAAATCATGTAATTAAAATTACAACCATCACAATAACAATAACTAATGCTTATTGAGCATGCCTGCTTATTAAATCTTCAGAACACAGGTAGAACCAACACCATGCGCATTCTGCAGATAACCAAACACAAATACAAAGAACACAGGCAGTGTCACACAGCTAGTGACTCAGAACATCCAAGCAGGCAGTGAGGTTGTGGAGTGCACGCTCTAAACTACTGCACCATTTTGCTTTGATGATGATGAAGTTAGGTCCTTCATCATTCTGCAGATACCTGCTTTCTTTGTGTTTGAACTACTACACACTACTATTTTATGTTACATATTTTGAACAGATTATTCAGCTATACTTCACATCCCACACAAATTATTCAATTAGCTTTTGTAATTCAGTGGGGTTTAGTATTTCCTATACTCATCTGAAGTGTTCAAGGTTTCAGTTTCTCCATATATACACCCACAGTTGTTAACTTTTTTTTTAGCCTAGTGGATGTTAACACATTATTTACAATCTTAATACAACCACAGTTTTAGTAACGTACTGATAGAACAGTGCCTTTTCTGCTATATGAAGACCCAGTGAGGTGGCGCCATCTGTGAACCAGGAAGCAAGCTCTTACCAGACACCATCTACTGCTGTCTTCAGCTTAGACTTCCCAGATACAAGAGTCTTGAAAACTAAAACCATGCTGTTGCCGTTAAGACATTCTGTTTGTGGGATTTTGTTATAGCATTCCACATGGACCAAGACACTGGCTAAAACCATCCTTAGAAAGGCACAGAAACCAGTTTACACAGTATACAAATTTTTACAATGAATGTTAATATATTTGGGTATAGACCACGAAGTGAGAAGTCTATTTGGGTAGTACAACTTTAGTCAACATTTTCATAGCAAGCAGATAAACCAAAAAAGTGAAGGTAGCTTTAAAAATTAATGACAAAAATGAAAGAAAAGAAATGGAGAAAAAAAAATCTAGGCATGCACGCACATGCCCAGAGACAGCAAGGACACCAAGTACTGTGGGCTGCCTTTCCCAACAGTACCCTGCATCTACACCCACCTCCACCCCACCTTTCCCAACAGTACCCTGCATCTACTCACCTCCACCCCACCTTTCCCAACAGTACCCTGCATCTACTCACCTCCACCCCCCCTTTCCCAACAGTACCCTGTATCTACCCTCCCACTCCCCCACCCCAACCCCAACCCCGCCTCCAGGTAAGCCACTCATTCAGAGGAAGACCCCTGGGGTGTCTCTGTTGGCTTGAGGACAACTTCACAGTCACAGGCCACTGTCCTGGGTTGGTGGTGAGGTCAACTCTCTCTCCTCCTGGAAGTCTGCTGCCAGCAACCACAGGCTCCTTGTAACTGTGAGTAACCATGTGACAGCGCTCATCAAAAAAGGAGGGGTCTGCCGGAAGTCTCCAGTGTTTGCATGGTGGCCCAAGGCATTTTAACTCTTCCCAGCTCCAGTCCCGGTACTGCTGGTGGCTATTTCACAGCCAGCACAGAGCTGACCAGGGAGGAAGTGTAAGGAGAGAAATCTTATTCCTAACTGACCCACCCATGACATCTGTTCTCAGACCAGGCTTTCAGTATGAGAATCAATCAGGCTTCCCGTTGCTGAAGCAATCTTTGGGTTTCATTTCTGTTCCTGGAATTTGAAAACATCCTGAAAGCTAGAGCAGGTAACCCAGCTTCCAAGAGTCCAGGAAATGTGAATGATGCAGGGGAATCAGCAGAGCCCGGCACGTGCTCTGAGAGAGGGACTCTTAGGAGGAAAATTACCATGACAGCTCACACTAAGAGCTGTAGATTCATCAAGGTGTTCTTGTATTCTTTCTGTTTGGATGTAGACCTCCTAAAAGAATCTACATCATTGCCAGACTGTTTTAAGAGTAAGGCTTGTTTCATAAGTACATTAAAAGCATGTTGAAGCTCTTCCTCCCAAACAGACCAAATTCATCATTAAAGTTTAGTAAATCTTAAGGGCATTGCATTCTTGGTGCTTTCACACAAAAATGTGACTAATTTAAAACACATCTTCTACACACTGCTGAGGCCAAAACAGGGAAGCCCATCTGACCAATAGTGTAAGGTTTTTTTTCTTTTCCCATTTGAAATATAAAACATACAGAAACTGTTAGTAAATCAATTTGATTTGTCATGGGTGAGACAGTTTGGAATAAGGTTTCTTGGCCTTACACCTCCTCCCTAGTCTCATTTTAATAATGTGCCTATGAATATACTTAACCTAAAATAAACATAAGCTTGCCAATCTGTACCCAAATCACACATAATCTTTAAATTTAGATTTAATCTACTGATGCAAAACATTCCCATGTTTTATAGCTATTAAGTTGTTAAAGTCACATGGAAAGAGGGATCCCTAATTGAAGAGCTGCCTTTATCAGACTGGCCCTTGGGCATATGGGTGGGAGCATTTTTTTTTTTTTTTGATTAATGACTTATGGAGGAGGATGCAGACCACTGAGGGCAGTCCCACCCCTGGGCAGGTAGTCCTGGGATGTATAATAAGGTGGGTTGAGCAACCGTGAAGAACAACCCAATAAGCAGCACATCTCCATAGTCTGCTTCATTTTCTACCTCTAGGTTCCTGCCTTGAGTCCTGCCCTGGCTTCCCTTGATGATGGACTGTAACCTGTAAGCTGAAACAGCCCTTCCCTCCCAAGTTGGTTTTGGTCAGTGTTTTATCACAGCTACAGAAAGCAAAATAGGACAGGAATTGATACCAAGGACATGGGGTATTGTTGTGATGAATCTGACCGTGCTGTTTTGAGAAAGACTGTGAAAAGATTTTAGAGCTTTGGGTTGGAAGAGGTCTGCACATGTTCAGAGTTTAACCAGCTGACATTGGGTGCTTGAAAGACAGAAATGTTGAGAGAGGTACAGATGATGGAGGCCTGACTCAAGAAGCTTCAACTAGAAGAAGATTATTTACTAGAAACAAAATACCATAAATAAAATAAAATAAAATAAAGGTGTGGTTGTGCACACCTTTAATCCCAGCACTCAGGAGATAGGGGCAGGTGGATCTCCGTGAGTTCAAGGCAGCCTGGTCTACAAAGCAAGTTCCAGGACAGCCAGGGTTGTTACACAGGAAAACCCTGTCTAGAAAAACAGACAAACAAAAAAAAAAGAAAGAAAGAAAGAAAGAAAGAAAGAAAGAAAGAAAGAAAGAAAGAAAGAAAGAAAGAAAGAAAGAAAGAAAGAAAGAAAGAAAATACCTTTTCTCTAACATTCCTTCCACAACCTGTGGTCTCAGCAAGAAGCAGATTGAGTGGGCTGCTGTGGAAGCTAGCACTCACCTTCACCAGTTCCGTGTAGCCAGTCTCCCTGGGCGTCCACCACGGCTGAGCCTTTAGGCCATTCACATTGTAGAGGGAACGCTGCCAGACAGAGGCGAAGTGTCCTCTCTGGTGCCCAAGCTCATACCACTTATACGCCTGAAAGACAGAAAGCCTGCTTCACACTGCTCTTTTGGAGGAAACATTTTTATTTTGAAATTGAAGGAAGTAATAAGCTAATACAGATGTTCCTTGAGTTGTGGTGGGGCCATCTTGCAGACTCATTGTAGATACTCCACAGTGAAAATCTCCTTCTCTACTGCACAGCATATCCCTCTTCAGCACCAGAGCTGCTGCAGAGGGCCCTTTGGTCCTCCTGGATGGATGACTGACAGGGCCGTAGCTCACCGCCACAGCTCAGCATCATGGACAGAATGGTGCTATATATTGCTGCCCTGGGAAGAGCTCAAAAGCCAAAATTTGAAGTGTGCTTTTTACTGAATACAGACTGCTTTCACACTCTACAGAACTGAAAAGCCTGAAAAACTTATGGCCGATCTTAACTCAGGGACTATCTGTACTTTGAAATAATTAAATACGGATCTCACCTGATGAGACCTGGTGAAATTTCTGTGGTTTAACTAAGTGTCTATGAACTGTTGGGATGAGTGAGCACTAGCGGTTCATTCCCACTCTCAGGCTGTCAGCTCGGGATTCTGGATTCATGCCCCGCCTATTTTGGTTTCCACACATCTAAGCCAGTTTAGAACTAATTTGTTAGTAGACACATAACTTAGGATGCCAAAGGAAGCCACGCTTGTATTTAGCTTTCATTTTGTAAGTTTTATTTTTGTATTTTCTTTATAAGGGATGGATTATGACTTAAATGATTTCAAATACATTGGCTATTTACTGAATTGGGCTGCTAAGATCTAAAGTAATTTCTTTTCATAGTAACTTTCTTTGATGTCCTATGGTGACAGAATAGATAAAAAGGAAATATTATTCTGAGTTGGCAATAAATAGTATGATAGCCTATATCAGATGCTTTAATGGAAACTTTCGTTCACAGTGTGCCACATTTCCTGCAACAAGGGAGGAACAGCCCTCATGGCTTCAGGCTGCACAGCACTCACGGCTTCAGGCTGGACAGCCCTCACGGCTTCAGGCTGCACAGCCCTCACAGCTTCAGGTTGGACAGCACTCATGGCTTCAGGCTGCACAGCCCTCACGGCTTCAGGCTGGACAGCCCTCACGGCTTCAGGCTGGACAGCCCTCACGGCTTCAGGCTGGACAGCCCTCACGGCTTCAGGCTGGACAGCCCTCATGGCTTCAGGCTGGACAGCACTCACGGCTTCAGGCTGAACAGCACTTATGGCTTCAGGCTGGACAGCACTCACGGCTTCAGGCTGCCTCTGGTGATACAACTGGCCTCCAAGACCAGCTTCTTCATGGACAGCTGGCAGCAGACTCTTGCTCCATATGGCTGGTCCAAAAGAGGCCCTGCCGTACGTCCCCAAGTGGCCCTCCCCAGGCTGCCTGCCCACGTGCCCACTGTCTTTGGAGAGGAGTTTCCAGTGGCATACTGGATAACATCTCCACCATTAATACATCTTGTCTAAGGCATGCTCTTCCGAGAGCTGACTTTTTAAAAATGTGTGTACCTCCCCACCTCATATACAGTGTCTCTTCACCTAGACCAGGGTAGCCTCAAACTTGGAATCCTCCTGCCTTATCTTCCTGACTGCTGAGATCATAGGCCTGTGAGACCATCATACCTGGTTAAATATACATGTTTTGATCAATAAAAAGAAGCATTTAATGTTAGCTCAAATACCTTCTTTGTAAAACTCCAGATACAAAAATTTAAACTTAGAAACTATTAACTTCTTTTTTATTTTATTATATGAAAAAAACTTGGAAGTAAATAAAATCATATTTTAGTTAGTGTATGAAACTGTTAACTTGAACATGTTTAACAATTATGTTTCAAGATGTCTTTGCTTAGCACTGTAGAGGGTGGGATCAACCGCCCTCCTGTTTTCTACAACACTCCATTATTTGCCTTTTACATAAGTGACCTCATCAGATCTTTCTAACAGCCCCAAACATCTCCATTCTATAAATGGTGAAGCTGAGGATTATAATGTAATGGCTCAATTCAATATGAGTCTCCTCAAAACAAGTTAAAAATACTCTTTGTATCACTTTTTGAAACCATCAAAAAGAATCTTATTTAATTACCTTTCTCATTAAAATCTCAAGGAGCACACATGCTAATACTTCTTATATATTGTCCTTGAAACATATGTAACTTGGGCCCAGAGTTCTTTAAAGCCAGAAAGTTAAAATGGCTAATTGATGTCAGGCACAAAAAAAAAGAAGAAAATCATACTCATCTTTGAAATTAATTTGATCATTATTGCTTCAGCCAACTTGAATTTAGGACTTAGGACTTTATTTCCAAAGCCTTCTGCTGTTGAACTGAATACTATTAATTACAACATATGATTTTTTAAAAGTCTGGTAGTTCATTAATTTCTCAATCATCAGTAATTCATTTGAAGGACTAGGCATATTGATGGGACAGTGGAGAAAAAAAGTAACCACAGGATAAACCGGCCAGTGTGGCTCACACTGCAGCCTTCAGGGTGTTGGGTTTGAGGCTGTCCTGTGCTCGGCACTTGGGTGAGAGAGGCTCTTACAGTTCCTCTGGGTTTGAGGCTGCCCTGTGCTGGATGCCTGGGTGAGCGGGGCCCTTACAATTCGGGTTCACACTATCGTGCAGCCTGTTCTGATGTTTACACTATCCACTACAAATTGAACAAGAAGAGCCTTGAATTTGCACTCCTATATCATTTCTCCTTTATTGTAAATAAAATCCTCAAAACGACAGATCAGAAATTTAAAAACTGCTTCTACTGCTACGTTATAGAATGGGCTCAATGAATTAGGCTAGATTAAAAAAAGCATATAAAATGACAGAAGTTTGTAGAAAATTCAGTCAAGTAAGAAACCTGTGTAGCAGACCTCCACTTCTGTTCTTATTTATCAAGAGGTTTATAACATAACAAAAACAGTAAGGTCGACAGCAGGCATTCCCAGCTTTCTCCAGCTACCTTGTTTTTTGTTTTGTTTTCTTGTTCTTTTGGAAATAGGGTCATGCAGCCCAGGTGGCTCGCAGACATGCTGTGTAGCTGAAGATGGGCTTTGAATTTCTGATCTTCCTGCCTTTACTTCCTGAGTGCTGGTATTATGGGATGCACTACTTGAGGTGGTGCTGGGGACAGAAACACTAGGCAAGCAGTCTAGGAACTGAGCTGCATCCCCAGCCTTAGGCTACCTTCTTAAAGGCACTCTATTATCAACGTCTTCTCTAGTTTTGTCAAGTTATTGCTATGTGTTCTTCACACAGACAGACAGACAGACAGACACACACACACACAGAGTAAAAGATTCCGATTCAGAAATCTGCGCGACGATGGATGACCCCGAGTGGTCTAGCTTGAGCTGGTCTGTCTGGAGTGTCTGTACACTGAATGGGAGACACGCTTTTGGTGAGAACACTGGATTGAAACTTGCCTGTGTGGAACTGTAAATGACATTGCATGGAAATAAGGCTTTCTTTTATTTTGAACCACAGATGTTTTGAGAATAAGGTGGCCATGCAGAAAATGAAACCAATGTAAGAAGCAACAACCAGGTTCTTACAACCACCACCAAGGAGGCTGATGAGAGATGGGAACTAACATGGCCTGGACAAAGACTACCAATGAGCCCAGGAAGCCTGTTCCTCAGAACTGGCCCTCGGGAAGGGATGAGAAGAGGGAGGAGCCAGGGCTGACCCCAATTTTGATTCAGAAGTTGGCAATAAAGGAACCAGAGACAGAATTTGGGAGGAAGATAGCTCAGAGGAGAATAGGGGCTTGCTGTGTGACCTTCATGCAATGCCCTCAAACTGCACGTGAACCTGTACGGCACTTGGAGAATGAGACTAGATGTGAAGACAGCACTCGGACAGAAGTTAGGGAGCCCTGGAGCTTGACTGCTGCAGGGCTGCCATGGCTTGTCTTACTCTCTTTCTCCTCCATAGTAGCAAAACCGTTCATTAATGGCCATTTTCCCATCAGCCCTGCGGCAGAGGCTGCAGGCTTGCCTCTCACATGTCCATCCTCTTTCAGGATGGAAGTAAGCTCCATGGATGAAGGCACAGAAGGTAGCTGCTTCCCAGTAGGTAAGCTCTGACTCAACACCGAATACTGGGCTACACTGACACGGGGCTTCTATGGGCTTGCTTCTGTTCCCTGTAAGGATGAATCCTCTTGAACTTCCAAATTCAGGAACTGTGCTGTTCTTTGCATATTAATGATAATTATGCTGGTAGAACAGTCCCCCAGGCTTAAATACCAGGCTCATAACAAGTGTTCAGTAGTGAATTCATTGTCCTTGAAGTAAGAGCTGTTCTCATCTAAGATAGGAGATAAAGTAATTTCTTTTATCTGTCTTTGCCTGTACCATGGAATGTTCAAAGATAAATTAATTAGTGACAATTATATTTACAGTAGTTGAACACGAATTTTTACCCAATGTTGGATGCTGTAGCAGACATTTTTTTATCCTTCTCATTCAAAGGAGGGTTCTTTTTACATCAAAAATCACAAAGGAACAAAACAATGACTACCCATCTGCAATGTCTTCCGCCATCTTTCTCTTCCCTTCCAGTGGTTTATTCTATTTTAGTCAAATGATTGGTAGGTTAAAGGGGGAGTACTCGAGAATAGAAACGTAGAAAGGAAATAATGTCGATCATCCAAACCTCCTCTGCTCTGAATTCTTCGTGTTTCTTGCAGGAGACTGCATAGTCACGACCGAACCCCCTTGCTTCTGAGTTTTCAGCTGCCCAGAGGGTCTTCCATTCTTATTAAACTTAGAAATTGGAAGCTGTGTTGTCCTTAGATGTCACATATGGAAGGCAATGGTTACAAAGAGTCACTGTCTCATTTGTACTTTTATCTTCAGATTCTGGAGACAGCTGAGTTAGAACTCCTACAATGGTACAGGATGGAAGAGGTGGGCCTCGCTTTTTATTGGCATGTAAGTCACGGTGGACTGGAACAAGGCTAGAAACTCATGGTACATGATTTCACGACTAATGTCATGTTTATACAAGCTGACAACTGTACTCAGGAAAAAGGTAATCATGAAGATAATATGCCACTTGTTTTAGTTAAAACATTGTGTGTGTGTGTGTGTGTGTGTGTGTGTGTGTGTGTGTGTATGTGTTGGTACCTGTCATTATCCTAGCTACAAATGATCGATCAGCTTAAATCTAATATGACAATTACATAGTTAACCATGAAGACCACGGTGCTTAGGGATTAGTCAAATAGTTCTAAAAACAACTACTGCAGAAATTCCCAAAACAAAACAAAAATTAAACTCCGTAAATGTTTTTTAAAATTAAAACAACTTTATAGACCTCTTTATCCCTTGATTTCAAAGATACTTTTCCAAGGCAGCATTTACCTTTCATAGATACGCACTGACACACAGGCACACGCGCGCACACACACACACACACACACACACACCAAAAGAGGCATTTTTCAGATTACATATTTGATACCTTGGCAAACAAACAAATAGTAAAATCCAAATCCCAAATATTTTATAAGAATACTGCTTTAATAATTTATGCTAAAAATGTTTGTGAAGTTCTAATTGGTTCCTAGAAGGAATAATCCCTCCCCACTGCATTATCTACTGAAATAAAGTCACAAACCCAGTCAGTGGTACCTCTTTGTTCCCGACCCTCTGCATGGCATCTCCCAAGTGGAAATAAAACCGGCCATCGTCTGTGCCAGGATCCCCGGATTCGATTCCTTCCTGGAAGAGGACAGTGTTACCACATGAAGAGTGACATTTGAGCTCTCATTCCTTGTTTTGGGTAGATTTTCCTTATATATGAACTACAATATCTCATAGGAAAACCTAAGATCCTGAAATTTATATGTCATTATTAAAATCTGACAGTGAGGTTGGTCCACATTTTACAGTGTAAAATGGGATTATCGATCTAAATTTAATAATACATCTATCATTACCTAAGAGCCCATAAATTAGGATGCACTGTGTACTTCTACAGTGGGAGCAATCATTTTTCAATACTGCAGATGATTTCTCTGGCAGGGTATTTTCCCATTCATTTTGCTCTCCAAGTCTGACCATATGCCACCTAGAGTCTTTTTATCCCTGAACCCAAACACTGCACTGCTCTTGTTTCAAGTGATGACAGTCAGAGTGTAAGTGATATTTCTTTCTACCCCAAACAAATGTGTCACAAGTAGTTAATGAAACTTCCTACTAAATTCACAGGATTCAAGCCAACTGGAATTCTGACATGTGTAATTTTTACTGAACAATTTCTATTGTGAAACGCTTTGCTATTTCTTCCCACTTTTCACACAGGCACTAGAATTGAGATGTTTTTGCTTAAAAAAAAAAAGGAAAAGAAAATACTAAGAGAATGAATATGGAAAAGTAAAAAGTTGAACAAAAATCTGAACTAGTTTAATAGTAAGGACTTCTTTTCTGAAAATTTGCATCTTTGAGTTCTCCCCACAAAAGGCTGGCAAGATAGCTCAATGGGTAGGGCCCTGACTGCCAAGCCTGAGGACCCGAGTATGAGTTTCAGGTTCCACATGTTGCAAGGAGAGAGCCTGTTCCTGCAAGTTGTACATGTACATGATGTGGACGCACATGCTCTACATTCCCATGGTTAAAAATACACACACACACACACACACACACACACACACACACACACACACACACACACACACTCTTAAAGGTTATTATCTTCTCCCAGAAGAAATGTTATTGCACAGTGCTGGAAAACAGCATCTAACACAACAGACTGACACTGTCATGGAACATCCTTGTGTGTTAAACATCTGCCTTAGATCTTGTTTTCCCACTGACGAAGATGGGAGAGCACCAGCAGCCTCCAGAGAAAGGAGAAGGGGGGGGCCCTTTAAATCAGACCAGTGCCCTACATCTTGTTCTCCCACCGACATAGCTCGGAGAACACTATCAGGCCTCCAGAGTAGAAAGCAGACATGGGGCCCTTTAAATCAGACCAGTGCACATGTCCACGTGGCCCTGGAAAGAATGGAAAGTCTGTAGAGTCCGATGATAGCCCGGACTGATGAGAATACATGCCATCTAGGGGGGTACCACTGTTCAGCTCTATACCCCAGGGTTGTGGGCCAAATAGGAAAGTACAAGTCTGCGTGACTACACACAACGTGGGAATTCTCAAGAAAGGCGGCAATTGCAGCAATGAGAATTGTTTGAAGTGTCACAGAAGCCAGTCCTACTGCTACTGTAATGGGGCTGGAAGCTCTCACCAGCTACCTGTGCATACTGTAGCTCTTCTCTGTAGCAGAGCTTACTCTTAACCACCCCATTGTTACTATTCGGACAAAAACAAATGGAACTTAAATAGACTTGAATTCTCTTCCTCAGTCATGGTGGCCACATTTTAGATGTTGAATGGTCTCACATGGCTGGTATGAGTAATACACATAAGTGATATTTCTATTACAGCAAGAATTTTCTGCGATAGCCCTGACCAAGACCAAGCGTGATTCCGGTAAACTGTCCAGGCTTCAGTTTAATATGGTAGAAAAAGCAACCTCGTATTTTAGGACTTTGAGTCATTAGCCAAGCCTTGGCATTCAAGTCTATCTAGTCTACACGGCCATGGAGGCAGCTGGAGCCCTTTAGAATAGACTCAAGTGCTGTGGGATGTTCTGTATGGCAAATGTGTTGCTGATTAGTCAATAAATAAAACACTGATTGGCCAGTGGCTAGGCAGGAAGTATAGGTGGGACAAGGAGGAGAATAAAGCTGGGAAGTGGAAGGCTGAGTCAGAGAGACACTGCCAGCTGCCATGATGAGAAACAGCATGTGAAGATGCTGGTAAGCCACGAGCCATGTGGCAAGGTATAGATGTATAAAAATGGATTAATTTAAGATATAAGAACAGTTAACAAGAAGCCTGCCATGGCCATACAGTTTGTAACCAATATAAGTCTCTGTGTTTACTTGGTCCGGTGTGAGCGGCTGTGGGACTGACAGGTGAGAGAGATTTGCCCTGACCGTGGGCCAGGCAGGAAAACTCTAGCTACACTCCATACTTAATTAATTTGTGAAAAAAAAAGCACTTAGTACATTGTCTATAGTTTAAGAGACTATCAGTGAACTTTGTCTACTTTTTGCCAATATATAAAAACTATACTAGGGAGAAATGAACGGCCAATGTATGCTATGTACCATATGTAAATATCACAATGAAATCTGTCATTTTAGATAATTGTGAATGCTAATTAAAAGTAAAACCACTTTATAATGACTTTAGTTTTAGGAACTTCTTCCTAAAGTCTTTTCCAAACAGTGTCTGCTCATGTTGTTAATGAAGTCTGAAGCATCTCCGGCGGGCCCCCGTGCTGTCTCTAGCATGAGGCACTGTTTTGGGAGCTTGTGGAACCTTGCTTGAGGAGTAGGTCACCAGGGGCAGGCCTTGGAGTTATTCGGCCTCTACCTCCCACTCCTGTGCTTCAATTAGTGGTCAGGGATAACAACGTGAACAAGCCACTGTCACACATTTCTGCCACCCGAGGAGCTCTGCCGTGCCATCCCCACGGTGACACAGAGCAACTCCCAGAGACTAAGAACCCAAACAAAACTTTGCCTAAATGGATTCTGTTGGCAATTTTGGCAACAGTGATGCCAAACAAAGCTCCTCACGTGGCTGGTGACTCTTGACATTCAGTCAGGGTCTAGGCACATGCTGCCTATGAAGCATGCACTCAGATACTAGGATGCCTCCGCAATGCATGCCAAGCAATTAGAAGCCACATGTGGAACCATAACCAAAGGGGGTTCAAGTATTCCAGGAAGTGAGCAGATGAAGACGACCATGGCAGATACCTTGAGGTAGGGAATACTCTCAGCTATCTTGTTCTGTGCCTTCAGGATGAAGCCGTAGTGCACTTTAGCAAAGCCATCATTGGGTGTCACATTCAGAACCTAATTCAAAGAAAACAAAGCACTATTGTGACAGAGAAGAAACTGTACAAGTGAGTGTCAAAACAAATTCTAATTAGTTTTTCTGTACTTCGGATGGATTATGATGTTACAGCTTCAAACACGGCGGTTGCGTTTTGTCTCACCGCCATCATTAAACAAAACACATTCATTGCCTCTCAACTCAAGATGCTTTGCACACTTACTCACTGAATAAAGTTGTGAATGAGAAGGCAGTAACTGCTAGAGCATGGCTTTAACACCGCAATCAGAAGAATGCCTGCCAACTGATATGACTTCAAAGGTTTTCAGTGATGAGAGGAAATCACTCTGGACTTTAGTGCCTAAAGAGAACTCCAGAGGGTTATTACACATTGCTTTATATACATGCCTCCACATATTAGGACCCATTCATTCATGAAAACCTCCATCAGTGGTCCCCGAAGCTAGTGGCAGAGGGTGACATGAAAAGAATCTTGAGTGAGCTGCTGCAGATGCATGGTGATCATAAAGGCAACTAGAGTGGCATTACACGGGCATTGCCTTGACCGTGGAAATGGCACCTGCTGTGGTATGATCCCGTATCACCACAGAGGCACAGCACTGCTCCTGAGGCTGTCCTGCACCGAAAGCATAACCATACTGAATGATGAGGAAGCTTTGACAGCTGTAACCAAACAGCTGCCTGGATTTCTCACAGGTGTGAGAGTGAAAGTTACCCGAGGAACTGGCTTGGCATACCAGCAGATGTGAGCACACTGAGCCTGTGGGTCTGAACAGCAACACTGGAGACAGTCTTCAATGCTGGGAGCCTGTGAGTTTGCATAGGGAGCGCCAGAGCCTAATTCTTTAATTCTGTGCATAGGCTGCGCCCAGAACGGCTGAGGACCTGTGTTCTACTTGTGCAACCTTTTGGAAGTGGGACATTATTTTGAAGTTAACAAGCTTAAAAATTATGAATGAAGATAAATTCTTGGGAGTGCAATGATTTTAAGTACTGAATATAAAATTGGTGAAAAAAAAATCCAATTTCTGGACTAGGCCCTCTGCATGGCAAGACAGTGTGTAGCTTCATCTGCTTGGGGGGCCCCCGGCGGTAGGATCAGAATCCATCTCTGGTGCATGAGCGGGCTTTTTGGCACCCACTACCTTTGATGGGACACCTCGTGCAGCCTTGAGGCAGAGGGAGGGGCTTGGACTTGCCTCTGCTGGATGTGCCTCCCCATTTAAAGAACACTGCTGTGAGAAGCACAGCCGAGTTGGAGCTGAGAGCTATGGTCAGGTGGGATAGATGAAGGTCGAAAGACAGCAAGCCTGCAGAAGAATCGGGTCCACTTCAAGCAAAGGTGACCAGTGCCTGGGTGAACGCACTGGGAAGCTGAAGACCACAGGAACAAGTGGGGAGCTGGCCCCAGACTGGAAACTCCATGAAGACTCGCTCTGTGTTGCTTCACTAAGCTCAGGTCCTGAGCTGGTGTGTGTGTGCACTTAGGAAATGTGGGCTTGCCGAGTGATGGATCTGCACGGGGTGTGGGGGGCAGCAAAGAGCCTGGAATGATGCTGGGGATGCTGGGTTGGGATCCTAAGCTGGCAGCAGTGTCACTGCCCTGGAAGGAGATGTGGGAGGGGCCTCCAAAAACTACAGATGGGAGCAGTCTCCACCGAACCTCTGGAAAGCTGGTCTCTGTGCTGAAAACAAAACCAGAAAAACAAAAATAGGCTCTCACAACGATTTTCATAAGTACTCAAAAATCAATGTGAAGAAAAATATGCAACCCTGGTATCAGTTTCTGAACTGAGCTTGGGAAAAGAGATAAATACACCAGGCCTTTGGTTAGCAAAGAGTATCCATTAGCCACAGCTCATTAACTCAGAAGTAAGAGGAAGAAAGAAAAGCAGAACCCCACATTACTTCAATGTATTAATAATGCTCTTTTAAAAGAAAACAATCAGTTCTGTGATATGGCAATATTTGGAGCTTTGTGCATCCCTAGTATGTTCAGCCAGGAGAGACTGTGGTCTCGGATGCATAAACAATATAATTTTATTTTTCAAGGTGAAGACAAATGCTTCACATTTTCGAGACCCAGTGTCAGGTAGGAGGGCTGAGTTCACTCAGGGAAGAGTTTTAGAGGGTGACCAAGGAAAAATGCAGTCAGATTGCTTGTCAGCATGCACTGAAGCTCGATGTGACCTCGTGTGTGCATGGCACCCAGGCAGGACTTCACTGGGAAGGATACTGGAAGGAAAGAGAAGAGAGAGATGGGAAATAGAGGAATTTTACAAGGAGAAGAAAGAAGAAGAGAGTGTGGGAAGGAGGGACATACAAGTAGGCAGGATCACTGTGTTTCTCTTTTTGTGTCTCTGATGATTTGTTCATTTTGACAATCACATGGTCCTGAATCACTGAGACTCACGATGTTTCCATTAACCAAACTCTGCAGGGTGGTGGACACTGGGTATGTCAGCACACACCATGTCCACATGGAATTATCTTACAGCCTGGTGCGGGGCTTTCCTAGATGGCGCAATTTGCAGTGCTTTCAATCCACCTGAGCAGGTATTAGTGATGCCATAAAAAGCCAAGGGTAAATTTCTGCTCTCTCAGAAACAATAAAGATGATACCAAGGGCAGAAAGACATAGCTTCACAATTTAACGAGTTTTCAATGAAGTGTTAACAGCAACAGAGGCAAACACCACTCTGTGAGTGGACCCCGTCTCTGGACTGAGGTGGGACCGCTGCTGTTCACTCTGTGAGTGGACCCCGTCTCTGGACTAGGGTGAGACTGCTGCTGATCACTCTGTGAGTGGACCCCATCTCCGGACTGAGGTCAGACTGCTGCTGTTCACTCTGTGAGTGGACCCTGTCTCTGGACTGAGGTGGGACTGCTGCTGTTCACTCTGTGAGTGGACCCTGTCTCTGGACTGAGGTGGGACTGCTGCTGTTCACTCTGTGAGTGGACCCCGTCTCTGGACTGAGGTCGGACTGCTGCTGTTCACCCTGTCTCTGGACTGAGGTCGGACTGCTGCTGTTGACAGTGTCCCATACAGTGTCCCCTCCTGCCGCACAGCTAGCTCACTGTAGCAGCACTTACTGTAAAGGATCCAGAGACCTAAGTTAAAGAATAACAAGCACCCAGTTCCCCCTTGTTTTACAGAGGCTAGCTTTCTCCCGCCTCAAAGTTCATCCTGTTCACTTTGTGCCAAATAAATTCCCTCACTGCCCAAAGGAGCCAGTTTTCCAGGTTTTATAGTTGCTTGTGACTTACAGGTCATATATTAAAATGTCCACTGTAATGTAGAAATCCTTTGAAAGCCATCCTGGCCAGAGGATGGGAACATCAATGCCCTTTTGAAAACAGTATAATCTACTACTTTTGCCTGAGAGGCTCATACTGCAAAACTTGAAAAGATTTTAATTTTTTCATTTATTAACCTCATTATCAACTTCATTCCTGTTCCTATCACAAAGAAAACCCTTAGAAAGTTGTCTACAGACTGATAAAAATAAAGCTTTAAAAATGTTACAATAACTTTTAAATTGTTCCAATCAAGATATAGGGGTGAATGTGGTCAATGTGTATGTTTACTTGAACAGTCTTTCTGGAACCTGTCACTCTGTACAATGGAGACATTCCAACAAAGAAAAACAAAGAAAAATTGGGCATGTGAGCAGTTGGAAGGCTGAGGCAGGAGGACTGCCATGAGTTTCAGGCCAGCCTGTGCTAGATGTGATATTCTGGGTCCAGGACGGGGTTGGGTAATATAAGAAAAATAAGGAAACCAAGTCCAGAATATCTAAGACATAATAACGTACACGCTGTTTCACTGAAGACAAAGAGAACATGACGTGGTGCACAGTGCATGTCATTTCCCATCAGCACCTGAACTTACTGTACAAGATAGCCAGTGGCCGCAGAAGACTGCTGCTTACCTCTTCATAAACCTTCTTAGCACTGTCATTGTCTCCCATCAAGAGGTATCCCACGCCAAGGTCGTTTTTTAATGTAGTATCACCAGGAAACAGCTGAACTAGCCTCTGCAGGGTAAGCAGGGAACCTCTCATGTGACCTGATGTTGGAAAAACAATGAACAGGAATAAAAATATTATGTGCTCCTTTGAACTGAGAATACAAACCATGAGAGCAGACTCAACAGAGCCTGAGAAACACCTTACACCTGACTTCATCTATGAATGAATTCTTAAGCCCTGAGCAGCATAGTTATAATGCTATACATAATTGCTATATGTAGATACTAAATACAACATCAATCATAAAATGTAAAGACAGGCTTATTTCCTGAATCAATCCACATTTATATTTTTATCTTAAATTCCTTCTTCAAAAAAATGTCAGTTTTCTAATTCCTTAGAAAAATTGTTCTGCTGAAATAATTTTGGCTTATTAGCTTTAAAATTTTTAGGTAAAGGGTAGATAATGAAAAGTCCAACTTAGGGTTGAACAGTCAGTAGAAAACTTAAACGGGCACTGAAGGACATGAACAGGGCTTCACTGCGGATGCCTTCTCTAACTAACCGATGTCACTTGTCTCTCAGTACTGATCTAAAGAGCAGAGGAGACATCTTCCAGTACTATGGGAGCCTCTGGTGGACGACAGGCTAAGGTGCACCACACAGCCCAGGAAATCTCAGCTGCTGCTGACTTCGTGGCTTTCCCAGGGAAACAGTCTGGCCCACTGTCAATGCTCTCTGTCACAACTGGAAACATAAACTTCAAACGAAGAGAAAGTGCTAAGACGAGCAGCACTTGGGGAAAACTACCTCACAGTCCACCGAGGCTCAGGCTTTCCTTCTGCCTTGGAATTTCTCCTGTCAATGATGCCAACAGTGCAGACACCTGCTGCCTGTCCCTTCCACTCTGTGTCCTGGTCCCCTGCTCTACTGTGAGGCAATTTCATCTCCCTGCAGTTCCAGGATCTCTGACTAGTCACCTCAGAGCCTCCCTCATGTGACCCTGCCTCATGTGACCCTGCCTCATTCTCACTTCACACTAAACATGGAAGAACTCCTGTGAGAGGTCTGACATCTTCACAAGCGACCTTGATCTAGGGCTGGGAGGCAAGAGAATCTACTGGTATAAAAACTAAGAGAGAACCAAAGAAATCCATAATTCTAAGTTGAATAATATTTTAACAAATTCTCAAAAAAAATCAAAATGAATGTAAAAATCCACAATGATTTTGTATATGTTTATATGAGCATGTGTGTATGCAAACAGAGGCCAGAGGACCTTGGGTGTCCTTGCTCAGGGGCTCTCAGTCTTGTATGCTTGTTTGAGAAAAGCTCAATCACTGGTACGCTGGCCAGCTTTGCAAGAACAAAGACCTGAGTGCGAGACCCAGAATCCAAGTGAAAAGGCCACACGTGGTGGTGCAGGCTTGCAATCCCCGTGCTTGGGAGGCGGAGCAGGCAGATCCTTGGGACTATCAAGACAGCAAGGCTAGGCTTATGAAGAGCCCCAGGCCAGTGAAGACCCTCCTTAGAAAATAAGGGGAGATGGCACCTAGGTTTTCCTCTGGCCTGGATGTTCACAGATACTTCACAGATATGTTCATAGATACATGCACACATGCACATGTGAGTGTACAGACAGGCACACATACCCCCCCACACACATACATGTACAAAATTACTGACGTCAGGATTGGTTAAATGCAGAAAAAGTCTGTTTAAGATGCACAAGTTACCAGAAGCTAATTGTAAAGCTAGGCTTCTTCCTAAACACCCTGACTTTGAGAAGGTACCATGTTCCTGCCAACACAGGCGGACATGTGCCATCTCTTACCAAGTTAGCACTCTGCTTCTTACCTAGAAACTGCTGTCTTTCTGAGCGTCGCTTCAAGCTCAGCTTCACCAAGTCTGTGGGGGCGTCGGGCAGGCTGGCGGCCTCCTGGTAGGTCTCGATGGCCCTGCGCAGAACTTCATTGCTCCTCCTCTTCTCTGCCAAGTCATCTTCACACTAGAGGACACCCCCAGACAGATCAATGTCCCATGACCTTTATGCTTGTCCTTTCCTCCAGAGATCCATGACAGTCAATGTTAGACATCTTTTTAAAGAGAAAATTGGCCTTTTCTTTAGTGAACAATACAAACAAGCATAAGCAGGTTAGTAACGGCCTTTTCCGTAACAGGAAGAAAAGGTGCTACGGTGAGGAGAGCTGTAAGATCAAGGCGATAATTCCTAGGGCTGGTGGGCGTGGACATCATGATGTATGAGAACATTATACAGACAGCACTCTGGTCTGCAGTCAGTACTTCCATTTGTGTGCTCAGTGACTCATTCACTTCATCCATTCATTCATTCAACAGCTCTTCTCTGAGGCCAGACAACTGTTCTATGTATGTGTCGCACTAATTGAACAAATCAGGGTGAGCTCTTTTCTCATTTTGCTTCCATTTAGGAAAGGACAAAATGGCAAATACAAACCAAGGTTCTGTGCATAGAAACAGTGGGCTGATGTATGATGGATGTGGAGTGGGAAAATTACTGGTTTACTCAGGCCAATCAGAGGAGTCTTAAAGAGGGGACAGACTGTGAGGCTATGGGGAAAGATTTCAAAAGCAGGGAGAATAGCAAGGGCTGTAGCTTCCTAACACAGCAGGAACAAAGGAAAGGCTGGAAGAGTGGAGGGGAGAGGGAGGAGACAGAGCCATCAGGTGATTCGGGGCCTGGAAAGCTACTGAGGATTCTGAACTGTTCTGCAAGGAGAAAGATATGGGTTTTTCACATGATCTAATGCCTTGAAAGGATCCAAGGGGTTGTGCTAGCCACAGTATTGAGAACAGGCTGATGCTGGCCTCATGCAGTGGTGATGAGTGGCAGGAAGAGACGGGACTGCGGATTCATCTTGAAGGGCAGGGCCAAGATAGCTACAGCTTCAGTAAAGAGAGAATGAACTCAGGGTTTGGTGTCAGTGACTACTTGACTGAACTGTCAACCCCTAAGAATGGGAAGATAGGACAGAGGTGGATCTTGGGGAAGCATGGAGTCAGGAATTCAATTTTGGATACAGTAAACCAAATACCAAGTGGAGATAAACACTCAGAAGGTCCATTTCTGGGTGTGGACTTTGGGGAGAGGTTGGCATTAAGGACACATACATGGGAGGTGTCAAGGATAGATATGGTATTTAAAGTTGGCAAGCTAGAAGAGTCATGAGTGTAGACTCAGAAGAATTCCAAAAACTAAATCTTAAAATTATCTAATGTTTCAAGATCATTAGAGGTTGGGAGACACAGGAAGATGAGCAAAGGGGATAAAGAACAGTTATGTAGGAAGAACACAACAACACAGCTGTTGTTGTTGTTGTTTTTACTCTTAGCTCTTTGGGGGCCCACCACCCATATAAATTACACATGGAGGTTCATTCTTAATTATAAATGCCCGGCCTTAGCTTGGCTTGTTTCTAGCCAGCTTTTCTTAAATTATCCCATCAACTTTTTGCCTCTGGGTTTTTTCCTTTTCTTACTTCTGTATATCTTACTTTCACTCTTACTCCGTGGCTGGCTGTGTGGCTGGCATCCTCCTTTCCTTGTTCTTTTGCTCTTTCTTCTTTTCCTCCCAGATTTATCCTTCTTTTGTTTTATCTGACTTCCAGTCCCACCTATCCTTTCTCCTGCCTCACTATTGGACATTCAGTTCTTTATTAGACTATCAGGTGTTTTAGACAGGCAAAATGACACAGCTTTGCAGAGTTAAACAAATGCAACATAAAATAATGCAGCACATCTTTGCATTACTAAGCAAATGTTCCACAGCACCAACAAATGTAACACATCTTAAAATAATATTCTACAATACACAGCAATGCTCCAGAGGCCAAGTGGAATATGAAGGTTTTAAGAGAAAAAGAAGTATGCTCCAAGTGGGCACCAAGATGGACAGGAGGAGAATAGTGAAGAGAATGTAATGGACTTCTCTTATGTTCAGTGGCTCTGACATCATTGTTTCCATGGGTTTGTTGAAGACATGCACAGAATGGAGCTGCGTCAAGAGAACAAGGGAGGATGGAGGAAGAGGTAACTCCTTCAAAAAGGCTAGCTGTAACAGGAGCCAGAACATGTGTCTACAGATGTGGGGGAGGTGAGAGCCCAGGGAAAAGTCTTCATGATGAGATAGTACACCATGTTTCTCAGTAGATGCAAAGACCCAGAAGAAATGGAAAATCTGATGACAAGAGAGGACACAAACCACATGAAGTCTTCTAGCAGGTGAGAAGGGAAGGGGACAGGATAGTTCATACCTGTCAATGGATGGATACAAGGTATCAGTACAATTGTGCAAGAGGGTAGAGTCTCTGGACGCTTTTATTTTCCTAATACCCAAGATTCATAACTTGAGATTGAGAACTAGGAATGAAATACCAGAGGCAGGAAAAATAGTGGGGGAGGAGGGGGTGTGCATAAGATGGATCTCAATAGGTTATCAGATTTTACAGACTTTCATTTCAAGACCAGCATTCAAGAAAAATTATAGCAGTTTGATGCTGAAAGTAGTATATAAGCTTTTAAATCAGAATATGTGAATATAATTACTATTTAACATAAAATGTATGCTGGGTTAATATGTGAAGTCTGAGAACTTGGTAAGAAAATCCTCATATCTCCTCCCTCAGATGGCAAGTCATTTATTTTTAAGAACCAACATCAATCGATAAAGACATGTGTGAGAATGTTCTTTTCAGAAAATAGCACATCAATAAAACAATGTGCTAGCATGCATTGACTGGGTTAAGATTCCCAGGCTAATGAGGGCTCACATGGAAGCCGTGATAGATCATCCTTGCTTGATGGAAATACACGTCAGACAATTCCACTAACTTTTCAAGTCTGCAGTAAGCTCACCCAGGGGACTGAGCTCCCAGGACAGGAAGTTCCATGTCAGTAATCCATCCTGGTCACACGTCCTTCCCCTGACTATTCATAGCCAGCTTTTCTACTTAATCAGCTTATTGCAAGTTTGGTTATAGTGAGTTAATTTCCAAGACCATGAATACTGATAGTTGGCTGAACAGAAGCAATGTCCCTGAGCTGAGGGAATTCCACAGAGACCACCTAGTGAACCCTCTCTATCTGGAGTCTGCAGAGCCACCCAACAGAACTGAGGTCTCTGCAAATGCCAACCTCAGTAATCCATCAACTCCTTCAGAGTCAGACTGGAAAGAGAAAGACATACAATCCATGTGCCTGTCTGTCCCTTCTCAAGCCCCTGGCTCTTTCACTTCAGACGAGTATAAATACCAAAGTAACATAAAATTCTTAAGAACTCTGATAAATGAAACTAGCAGCATTTGTTTAGAAATTGGAAATGTGTAGAATGATTAGGGTTTTTGTTTTTTTTTTTTTGACAGTTTTATATCTATAGATCACACAAGCCGGGCTGAGAATGAGCTTTTGTCACAGGACATTTCTGTCACATTCTGTGGATGGACTAATTCACTCAAACTTCCTAGGGGACGTGTCACATTGTACCTCAGAGCCATTAATGATTTGTGAAAGATAATGAAGTGAATTCAGTTAATAATTTAAGATTTTTGTGTTCACTGTTTAGAGAACTTGGTCAAAATTGAGTTTCACAGAGATCAAAGAGTAAGATGTAATGAGTGATACTTAAAAATATAGACACTATAGTTTGTATTTGACTTGGTGTTGACTCTTTAAGATCTGTTGAGATATTGCAAAGAAATTGCTTAATTTGCTAACTGAGAATTGGAAAAGCCACAATGTAGTCTTTCTTACAAAATTTGTCTATTTTTATTTTTAAAACTCCTATAAATTTAAAGTTTCCTTTAAATTACTCTATTAAAATTTAATTTGCCATGCTTAACTTTTATTTTATGCCACATTAGTGTTAATATCAATAACATCTGTAGCATAATATCTTAGAGATTAAAAAGTACTGCCTGAGGCCCACATCTCAAATTCCTCCTGTGAAAGAAAACCGCACATACAGCGATCACTACATTCCAGAGGCTCCAGTAACCATGATTAAAATCACATACAGAGAAAACTTGGAAAGTACAAATTAATTTGCCATAGTTAACATTTGCACAACCATTTTCACTCCAGTTAATGGGCTTTCCATAATCAAAGGACTTGATATTAATGACAAAACACATCACTTATCTGGACATTCTAAGTCTTTTGGTGATAAACTTTCTCTCTCAATAGCAACGTAGTTTCTCAACAATACCCAAGTAGTTTACCAAAACCACACAGTTGCTATGCACTATACCTGGTATGTACCAAGGACAAGGGAAAGTTATTTGTATCAATTGTTTTACAAATTTGATTTAGGTAAATTTAACTAATGAAATTGAATGAATTACTTCTAATGGGATAGAAAGACTCTGAGCAGCTGGATCTCGTGGCCTCCACCTTCAGTTAAGAGCGAGACATGCTGTCCTCCTACAGACATGACTCAAGCTGTGAGGGTCACACACAAGGGGATACTGTCTGCTTCTCCTGGCTCCACTAACTTCTGTAGCCCTCGACCCATGGCTCCCAGGCTGACTGGTCATCTCCTTTGGTGCAGGCCACGGTACCAGGGGTGGCTCGAGTCCTGAGGCAGAGGACACTGCTTGATGAAGTTCCAGCTAAACTTCACCAAGAGATTTGATCAAAGGCCGGAGGCTTCTGTTTTTGCTTTTAGGAGTTGTTTGCATAATGGGGAGTTTTCTGCTTATCCAGCTGCAGGGAAATATATTCATGTTCCTGAGGGAAAACTTTGAAGATAGGAGGTCTTATCCAGAAAGGAGAGTCATAAGAGTCTTCCTTGTGCCCCAAGGACTGTGGTACCAATAGGGTGGATTCTGAGAAACGTCTTGCTCAGCTCTGGATACAACATGTCACAAGTATATCCATTGCCTTCCTTTCTGGGAGCATATAAAAGAACAGGTCCCTACTATAAAACTAAGGAACTGAAAAATGCTATAATCAGCCAGTTAAATGCTTACTATGACATATTTTGTAAAGCTTGCATTTTAGAAAATATCAAATGATTCTACACGTAACTTGGTTAAGGTAAAAATAATTTCAGATTGTCTAGCATACTGTAACCACATAAGGAGGTAGCCTAGACATAGGCTGTAAAAAAAATAGAAAGTCCTATACTTTGCAGACCGTGAGAAATTTGTAACTGCCTGATTGACAGCCACTGTCCAACGGTGTTGTTTTGGGTAAGACTGCCCTGAACTTTACTTTTTCACCCTGGACATTTTTTTTTTTTTTCGAGACAGGGTTTCTCTGTGTAGTTTTGGTGCCTGTCTTGGATTTCACTCTGTAGACCAGGCTGGCCTCGAACTCAGAGATGGGCCTGGTTCTGCCTCCAGAGTGCTGGGATTGAAGGCGTGTGCCACCACCGCCCGGCTTCACCCTGGACTTTAATGAGGAAATAGAAAAGGACCCGGGCTCTGCTGCTTGCCGGATGACTTGTGTAATCAATATGCTGTATAAAGGAACAGTCTCTGGCTGAGGGAGAGAGCTGCTGAACCCTCAGGTGTGCAGCCACCCCTTTCCCCAACCCCACACCTCCTCTCTGGGACCTGAACCCTGCTGAAGCTGGACTTCAGTCCTCCTTCTCCTCCATGAAGTTTACTCCTTGACATATTTTTTTTTCTACCAGCTCTGGCTTTATTCTTGAGCTCCAAATTCCATAAACCTAGCGGTCTCCTTGACGCACCATATGAATACCTGATAACCACTGCAATTGCAAATTTCAGCTCAACTGCTGTTCTGCTTGGTCAGTAACTGGCATTATCTTCTCCTCAGCTATTCATAACAAACCAGGAGTCTCTGGTCAATTCTTTTTCTCTGACCCTTCCATCTGAAGTCCTTTCTAATCTATCCCTTAGCCCCGTCCATGGCCAGGTCACAGTCCACGGCACCAGCATCTCAGGCAAACCACATTGTGACAGCTGCCTACGTTCTGTGCATCTGATTCTGCTCTCAGAATCCATTTTCCAACTGGCAACCAAAGCAATCTTTACAAAAAGCCACCAGATGGTCACCTTCATGAGTAATAGCCTCCAAAGGCTTCCCTAGGCATGGAAAACGAGAGCTGTGAGGAGCTGTTGGCCTCCCTGTCTGCCCCCTGCCCCAGCAGGCCTCTCTTTCTGTTCAGGTTTCTGCTGCCAATAGAGCTGCCACGAATCCTGGCCTGTGTCTGTCTGTTCCCTCTACCTAGACAGCTCCTGCACGACCCTGACACGTCTCAGCTACCGGCTCCTCCCAAGAAAGCGCAGTCTGTTCTGCCAGCTTCACTCACATCCTGCAGCCGAGACGCCTCCTTTGCTCTTGCTTACAGCATGCATTGTGAGGTAATGTGATCTGATTGCTTATTTTTAATACCTTGTAAGATTCAAAAATATGTTCATTTATAAAAAACCACCCAAGGCTTTACTCAAACATTACCTCCCTGGTGAGCCTTTTCTCTGCCACACTGTCCTTCACAGTGACCCCTCACATGTCCAGTGGCTGTTCCCTGCTTCCTTTTTATTCTCCTCACAGCCGCCACTGGCAAGTCCATGCATGGTACTTCCTTGTCTTATGCAGCCTCTTTCCTTCACAATGGGCTTTGGGAGTCCATGTTGCTGAGGACCTCTCTCCAATCCCAGCAGAGGCTGACACACAGTGGCTCTCACTACCTGCCTTTAGAGTCAGTAGCTCTCAGTCGTTCCTTGTGTTATACGGGAAACAGTTTCAAGTCGTCTGCCTATTATAACAACTGACACCTCAGAAATGTCAGCTTGAGAAAGGGCAAAAGAGCAGATAAGCCTTGATACGCAAGCCATGCAGTGCGGAGCCTGGCCTTTCTCTGACCTTACACCACAGGAGGTGACATCTTTTGCCTTGGTCACCTAAGGGCTAGATGCTCAGCAATTAGAAGCCATTCCTGCAGCCCCGGGCTTGCCTGTGCTGTTCACACTAGGCAACCCTGGACTTAGAACTCCACCTCACCTTGCTTTTCTCATGGAAAGCCTCCAAAGATCATGCTAAACCTCCCTTCATTTGCCATCTTCCCATGTGGCAGAGCATGGGGCCTCAGCTTCCTATCATAAGGTCGGGAATACAGCAAACTCCTATGTGCAGCCATGTTTGTGTCCAGAGCTGACTGACTATCAAACAAATGCAAAACAGATTTTCCCAGCACAGCTGGGCTCATGAGGAGGTGAGCATGGCTACGCCTGTGACAGGAGCTGGATGAAGAGGTGAGCGTGGCCACGCCTGTGACAGGAGCTGGATGAAGAGGTGAGCCTGGCCACGCCAACAGGAGATGATAAAACTCAGAAGAGGAGATGGTGGAGAAAGAATGAGGAAGGAGGTGGCTGGTAAGAAATGAGTCAAGGAGTCAAGTTGCCGGGCGGTGGTGGCGCACGCCTTTAATCCCAGCACTCGGGAGGCAGAGCCAGGCGGATCTCTGTGAGTTCGAGGCCAGCCTGGGCTACCAAGTGAGTTCCAGGAAAGGCGCAAAGCTACACAGAGAAACCCTGTCTCGAAAAACCAAAAAAAAAAAAAAGAAATGAGTCAAGTCAAAGAAACTACCAAAAGCAAAGTGCCATCCATGTCACAGTTTTAAAAGTTCTCTCCAAGGCAGACTTATTATCACCAGCCACCTAACAGAGCCTAAAAGCTCCAAAGAGGCTGAAATGAAAACCATGAGAAAATACAAATGGAAGGGATGTGGGGTAATGGAGGACCCATGGCAAAGGTGTCCATTTGCAAAACCAGAGACGAGTCATCTGGATGTCACTAGACTGGACAGATGCAGTATTGAAAGCTACCTCAATTAAAATTGTGTGTTTTCCCTGGGTGGATATATATATACTTGAGAAATGACCAAGAAGTTAGAAAGCAAATGTGAAAGAGTGAAAAATCTGATTACACAGAATATGTGAGCGCCGGGAAAGTGTTCTGAGACGGGCCCAGGGTACCTGTGCTTTGCCATATCTCGCTCGTGGGCTCTGAGGGTACTTGCGAACCAGTTCCTCAAACGCATTCATTGCTTCCTCGATTTTACCCTGTTAGAGAGGAACAACTCCGTAAATATAACCCCAGTGAATAATTAGCTTTGTTAAAACAAAGCTGTGTCAAGTTAAAACAAACATAAAACTGTATGAGTATATCTTAATTTTTAAAATGAAGTGAGCTGAAAATGATGAAACATGAATTTTGCTGACGACAACCACATTGTCCTCAGTCTCCAGAGTCCCCACATGTTTTCCTAATGAAGACATTTAAGTTACACGTGGGGACAAACAACACTGGCAGAAGGACGCCTCAGGCCCGTCGGAGGCAATGACGTCACCACAGCTTGGAAGTGCCTGAAAGGATGAAGAAAAAACAAGAAGACCAGAAGACCGTCAGGGCCACTTGGCCAGGGCACTGGTCTCCGGTGGAAGTCAGGGTTGATTTGGCTCACCAGACTGTGTGGAACACATGGCTGCCTCTGTGGCATGCGTGAGCTCATGCCTCTTTCTCTACGGTTCTTTAAAAATAAATACCATCAGTTTCCTATGGGGGAGGTAAGAAATTACTGCAAATTTCATGGCTGGAGAACTGAAGGCTGAAACTGGTTTCATGATATTGGAATCAAGTGCTAAGTGTACCACTAACAGACCTAAAGGCTCCAGGGGAGAATCTGTTCATGCCACTCTGGCTCCTGACGCTGTCGGCGTTTCCTGGCCTGTGGCTGCCTCGCTCCGCTCTCCTGTCTTCACACAGCCCTCTTTTACATCTGTCTGTCTTGTCTTCCATCTGGACCAAATCTCCGTTTACCTTTCTAGGAAGGATACATTCACATACTTTCCAGACAGCCCATAAAAATCACACCTAGAAAGAGGTTTCCAAGGCGACACTTATGGGTCCCAGGAAACAGGGTTATCTTTTGAGGGGGGTCATTGTTCAGTCTACCAGTAGGGGCCTTAGTTTCCTATGGATGTGGGACTATACCCCCATTAATCGGGTGGCTTAAAACAAGAGAAATTTGTTCTCTCAAAGTTCTGGGCAAGTAGATGTTAAAATTACTTTTTCTTGGCTGAAATAAATATTCTGCCAAGACCATGCTTTCTCCAGAGGGAAGTCCACCCCTTTCTTCACGTGTTCCTTGACGTGTGGCCCCACCACTCCTATCCCCACACCTTCTCTTCTATGTGTGTGCCACCTCCTGCATCAAATTCCCCTTTTAAGGAAACGTGGTTCCACTTAGGGACCAAATAGAGAATTCAGCATAATTTGTCTCAATCCTTAACGTAATCACATTTGAAGGACCTTTTCTCCAAGTAATGAAACTTGTACAGGTTCTGGGGATTAGCATGTGGTCATCTTTTGGTGGACCATTTCAGCTTCTATCATATCCAAAATGTTATTGCCAAAGCCCCTTTCATGGGCATTGTACTAGTGTACCACTAACAGACCAAAACCACAGGCGCACAAGATTCATAACAAATTTTACAGCACATCATTCCTCCTTGGTAACTTATCCTTTGGATCGCCTCAAGCAACAGGCTGTGTGGCTTTCATAGGGAATCATCATACGTGCTCACACATGAGATGACTATAACCAAGTCTGTCTGGTTTTAGTCAGCTTCTCTCCCTCAAGATCTTTCCTAGCTACTAATACTGCTATCAATACTTATTCTGATTTGAAAAGCATATGGTATTTATAAGTAACTACCTAAAAATGAGCTGTCCCTCAATGTAGCTTACTTACATATAGACAGCTCTGGAGAGATGTGTACATGGGCCACAGTTTCGGCATGAAGCCAGTGGGCAGTGCTAAAGGACATTCTGACTGCAGAATCCACTGGAGTGATGTGGGATCATCAGAACCCTTCACTATCCACCTGCATCAACAGCAGAGCATGTCTCTATGGGCTCAGTGCAGACAGCTATTATGCTAAACAACATATTCCAGTCTGCTTCTGTTTCTCTGATTCTGCCTGCATGGAACTGGAGGTGACATCATCTGTAGCATGATTTAGAGGCTGAGGTGTGACCTTCCATGTGCTCATGCTACTGTGGCTCTGTTTAATTTCTTACCACCACCATCTCCTACCAAAAAACCCCAAACAAACAAACCACCATCAACAACAACAATCAAGAGTGCAAACATTATCTCCTCCCTTAAAACCTTTCATTTAGAATGCCACTATAGTAATAATCCTATTAAAATATAATACCTTTATAATAAGTAATTCCAAAAAGTAAACAAATATATTTTATCAGATTATTATCAAATCTAGGTTATATCTACCCCTGTGGGGGTAAAGAGAAGTTTTAAATAACACGTTATTTTAAAAAATCCAGTGATTCAGAGACAACAAGATGATTCAGTAGGCTAAGGCACTTGTCACCAAGCCTGAGAATCCAAATTTGATGCTGGGAACCCACACAGCAGGAGAGAAGAGATGCCAGCACATTGTTCTCAGATCCCCATGTGTACAGCACAGCATGTGTATACTCACACATGTGAATATACACACATTATATACACATCAGTGAATAAAGAAGTCTACTTTTAAAGCTTTAAAACTTAGATTATTCAAATGTCATCTGATTTCACACAAGTTTGGATATAACAAAAAGCAAGCACATGCTTCCGCACAGTGCAGCATTTGGATGTGAGGAATGGATGAAACTGCACTAGCTGTCTGGGGCACCTTGGCTCTGTCCTCAACTATTCCTGTATACTGAACTGTATCCTTTGGAAATACTAGCTATAAAGACAATCATAAACAAGACTTAATTATGTTGATGGTTTTGTCACAACATATCTTGAGAGCAGATGTGGCTGCCTGTCCTTCTCCTTAATTTGCCCTCTTACAGACTCACAGTGCTCCTGAAGGAAAACACCATAATTTCTCCAAATGAGCAAGACTGGAGAACACACTGTGGATGGTGCCAGCACTTTAAATCCCACTGACTTATGAGCTCCTTGGTAACTCAGTCTGTTTATCACTCATTAGAACCACAGAAAACTCCTTTTTTAAAGTCCTTCTTTTATGTTTCAGCCTAAATGTCACCTTTACCTACAGCCTCCCCATGTTTACATGCATGATCCAGAGCAGAGAATGTGGGGGAAACACAATGAGACGAAAGAAAGGGTCCCTGCTACATTGGATTAAGAAATACAACCGCCCCCCCCCCCCCCCCCCCGACACACACACAAAACAAAACCAAGCAAACGACATCAACTACAAAACTCATAAACGGCTTTGCTTAATGAAGGGAAACAAGACAGATGCAGAAATCATTTTATCTGTCAAAATCCTAGGTGCAGTGAACAATCACCATCTCCAGCATCCTCTAGAGTTACCGTTTTCATCTGCTGGTGAGCAGGGCTGACCAAACCTCAGCTGTGGAGTCTTGTCTAACGCTGGTCACAGAGGCCTCCTTCTTTTGCTGCTTCCAACAGACAGGTGAGAAGCACAAACTGAGCCCGCTACCACCCCTAACTTGCAGTTTTTCTTAGCTGCCTCCCTGCTTGCATGCCTTTAGCCCACTTCTCTGCAGCAAATGGCCGCTCCATAGAAAAGCACAAGACAGAAAAACTAAGGACCACTACAGACTACGAATTTAAATATAATCTAAGGAAATTTCTAAGAAAAGCAAGCAGATAATTAATTAAATATCCTGACTACAATCAACATATTGTGGACTATATTATTCTTATATTACATGACTATGACCAGGCTAAAAGAGATAAAGATTTCAATATAATGTCAATTCATTGTTTTCAAAAGCTGAACCATCTAGTAATAATGTAGAACATTCCAATTACTTAATGACAGAGCAGAGTTGTCAAGAGCTTTACCCAAGTAAGAAGAACACTAAGCCTGCATCATTTGATGGCCACAAGTGTTGGATTTGAGACGTCTTGTGTCTGTTCTGAGGTCTACAGAATTGACTGGTGGTCAAATGGCAGTTGGCAGTGGTAATATTTCTTTTAATTCAAAAAGTTTTACAAAAAGCAGGAGGGATTTAGGACTAATACATATGATATTTATTTTATAAACAAGGAAACTGAAGCCTACAGTGACCGAGTAGCTGCAGAATCCATGCAATTAGAACTGGACAGAAGTGGGCTGATGCTAGGCCAGAGGTCCTGCTGGCCATTCTCTTCCACTGTGGCCCTTGGGTGCAGTTATGCCCCACGGGACTCGGTTCACACAGAAATGTACTGAGGTGTGAGGGAAGATCATGGGTTATTTCTTTTATGTTTATTATTGTTCCTGTTGCTATTGCTACTGCACTTTTCACAAACCTGAAATCCCCAAGATTTTAATGGTGAAACCATTACACATTTTTGTTCAAGACAAAAACAGCAACCTACCCTTTTCCGGAGCTTTTCTGCAGCATCGAGTTCAGCCTTAACTGTTTTATCGAATTTGTTCAGAAGTTTAGGCTTCTTTTTCTTAACTGAAAGAGAGAGAGAGAGAAAGAGGTTGTCCATTTGATTTGCTTTTTGTCAAGGCAGTTATTAAAAATAAGGCTGAGAAGCTAGGTTTTGCTAGTTTGCTTTCAACCACTGAGCCGGTAAGACCCAGGAAAACACTACCATCCTGCAGGCCATCCCACACTTCAAGGCTCAGATAATTCCCTTTGTACAAATGTAAGGCAGGAGCCATTTTGAAGAAGTCAGTGAACTTTTCCAACAGTGTGTACTCACTTCCTAATTCTCTTGGGACTCAAAATCTCCTCAATGTTGCCAGTCCGTCTGGTGACCTGTACCCGCCAGCTTTCCTTACTGCTGTCACTGCTTCGGGATGTCACGATGCATACTCATGCTTGACGGCAAAACCCACGACAGGAAGTCACCACGACCCTATAGTCTACGCTTCTGCTAAATGTGAATACTGCAGCCGCCCTCCTTATCCTTAGCACCATTTCTTATGCCAATTTCGCCATAAAAATGGCTTCTCTTGTGTTTCTCAGTTGAAAATTTCTCTATGCTTTCACTCAAAGCCATGTGGCTGGTACAACCTCCCGATACTGTTTAGTTTGCTAGCTCTCTCCCCGCCCATTCCTTCTCCCTGAGGCTTCCATCTTCTTCCCAGCCTCTTCTCTCCTCCACCATGAACATGTTTCCTTGATGGTTCTCCTCCATATGACTCCTGTTAGCATATTTATCCCTGAAGTTACTGAGCCCAAATTGCAGGCTCCTGCAGGGTAGCACCATGTCTTAAACCAAAGCTGAGTCTTATCGTTTATTTAGCAAGTGGTCTGGGGTCCTATGCAAACAAAAGCCCTTCTCCTCAAAGGGCATCACACTCTGCAGGTGTCAGGGCAGGGCCTGCTGGTGCACACTGGGTAGTGCCCTGCAATACTCAGGTGCATCCAATTCCCTGGGAACCCAGTTGGTCAAAGGCAGAGGCTTGAAGGGTAAAGCAGAAGCTTCCAGATAGAGAAGAGGACTCAATCCCAGAAATGTGATGCCCGAGAAATCAATCTTTTCTCTGCCTCACTTGTTGATGTTTTTGGGGTCCATCAGCATGTAATAATGCTAAAGTCTCTGTCATTTTACAGCAGATCAACCAATCCATCCAAACCCCAGCCTCCCCACGTCTGCTCAGCCTCCCCTCTCCATGACCTCACAGTGGCACTTCGCCACCTTCCCTCTCAGCACTCTGGCTTTCTCACCTAACACATGGGGAAACACAGGCCTTCCAGAGGGCAGAGTTTAGCAGTTAAAGGTTGGTGGCAAAAGTCTGAGGCTCAACTCTATCACGGCTAACAACATACAAATACATATATATATATATATATCATTGCGGGTTCTAAACCCGAGTCTCTCGTGCTTTAAAATTGGGGCAGGGAGGTAAGAACTAAATCAACTCTGTGCATGAAGCACTTAGCACAAGGCCAAGGAGCCCTTCCTGAGTCTTCCGCTGTTAATGCCGACATCCCCACAGCCCACCTGCTCTTTTCCACCTTGCTTCTTTTTTTTCAACATAATTTTTTCTATTGATTATTTGGGAATTTCACACCCTGCATCCCAATCACACTCACTTTCCAGGTCTGCCCCTCTCCTGTGACATTCCCCAAATGATGATGAAGATCAAGGGGGGGGGGGGGGCAGGAGGAGGAGGAAGAAGAGGAGGAGGAGGAGGAGGAGGAAGAATAAGAGGAGGAGGAGGAGGAGAACACAGGTCCAATTTCTGTTGCCTATACACACTGGAACATGGTCAAGCTCGCAATTGCCACCCCCTTAAAGAAAACTGAGTCCTTCCCCACCCACAGCCCTGCCAGAAGCCCTCAATTCTGGAGAGCTATATACTTCAGCATCCTTATCACAATTTTTAAGGTTATTTTCAATGGCTTCCTGTCTAGGCTGTTAATTGTGGGGGTGGGGTGGTGGTGGCAGGGGTTGTCACCACAGCCTTCTATGTCTCTCATCTTCAACTGTAAGTCTGCAGTCATCAATGCTACCAAGGACATCCACATGGTTTCTAGTGTCAGCATATGCTACAGATCTCAACAGGGTCTCTGGTGGCAGTACAGACTGCAGACATCAACAGGGCCTTCTGCCAAAGCACAGGCCATGGACACCATCATAGTGCTCAGTAGCAGCACAGGTCAGGAACATCAACACAGCTTCAGGGCAGCACTGACCAAGGACATCAATATGGCTTCCCAGGAAAGACAGGCCCATGAACATCAACATGGCCTCAGGTGGCAGAACAGGCCACCCACATCAATATGGCCCCCAGCAGCAGCATGGCCCAGGGATATCAATATGGCTTCAGGTAGCAGCATAGACCATGGATATTCATACGGCCTTTGGTGGTAACACAGGCCACAGACATCCAAACGGCCCCAGGCTGCAGTAGACCACGGACCCAGACATGGCCTTGTGTGGCTCCTTCTTGTTTCACTAGACCTAGTTCTTCCTGCTTCATCTGCTTCTGCTCCCAGCCATGGTTCCTTCCAGGACACTGCTGGGTCCCCTACTTTTCATCCCTGTTCTCTGGCCTCTCCGTGAGCTCCACAGCTTCTCCCCTCTGCTGGACCCTGGGATGATATGTCTCTGGGGTTCAGTCTTCAGCAGCCCATGGGGCCTTTATAGCTTAATTTTCACACCAACTAATAATTGTTTATTTAGCTATTTATTTATTTTGCATTGCCTGTCTACAAACACAGATGGCTTGATCTCAGTAGACCAGAAACAGAGTCCCTTACTCCTCACACCCCGTAATGGCCTGACTTTAGAGAATTCCACCCTGTCTACCAGAGACCCTCATCGGCAACTTGGTCAGAATGGGAAAGTAAAACAAGAGCAAAGGAGGGACAGGTGGGCTACAGCCAAGGAAAACGCTGGCTCTTAGCATCTCTCTCTGAGCACCTCACCAGGCTTTGCACACGTGGTTGCTACCCTCTGTCTTCCCACACACAAGGAACTAACTTCACTGATGAGACTGTTAAGGTGGCAAAGGGCTTAGTCACCTTGACCTCTCTCCTCTCTCTCACCCACATGGAAGGAATGGGATGCCTATTTGTTGATTTCCAAGAGAAAAGTTGCCTGAAAACCCTTAGCCCCCTGCCTCTCCATAGGACAGAGGATATGAGTTACTGGTAAAGGATATGCCTGTGTGTCTGAGTCTCAACCCTTCATCGCCTCCCAGAACATGTGTGTGGAGGTAGGTTGGCTGCCTGAAAGGGGGACAAACATAAATTAGACAGAACGGTTCAGAAGAGTGCAAGCCTAGGGAGCTACCTGACCTCCTCAAGCACGGGGTGGTCTCAGAAGAGGGCAGCCTCAGTGGAGTTCATCAACTCATGGGGGAGGCTCCCACCCTGAGGAACTAGAGCGACTCCGCTACCCAGGGTGGGCGAGTATGCCCACTTCTGGGGTCCAGCATTAGGACATCTGTTATTCTTTATGAGCCAAGCCTCATCTTTCAATCATCACTCCTCAGAAATAAAGCTGAAACTTTAAATATTTTAAAGCGCATTCTTTAGACAGTGAAAACAACTTCTCTGATCTTCATTTGGCTTGTTTCCTTCCCCTTCTCACCTCTATTTACTCCTAGTTTTCTTGTTGCTGAAAACCTTAAAAACGAGATTGAAAAGATTGCCAACTAGTGGGACTTCTCAGCATCCCGCTGTATGTCAGTATATACGCTGACATAGAAATGAAACCAGTTCTGGGTGTGGAACGGTGGTGGCTGGAGGTCCTGTTGTATTGTCTCAGTGAAGACGTACATCTCATGTGTCCGCAGAGTGACAGCGGGGCCTCCAGGAAAGCCTGTGTGAACCTGACTGACTGCAGGCTTTACTGCAGGTCTTGGAGGTTTTCCCTCCAGGAAAGCCTGTGTGAACCTGACTGACTGCAGGCTTTACTGCAGGTCTTGGAGGTTTTCCCTCCAGGAAAGCCTGTGTGAACCTGACTGACTGCAGGCTTTACTGCAGGTCTTGGAGGTTTTTCCAATGTGTCCTCTGTGTCACCAGGCATGAAGCTCAAGTTAATATGAGATTTACTTAGGAGAAAAAAAAAATTATTGGCAGTTTAGGACACCCAGAACAGTCTACATTAAGATTAAATGCCCATTGAAGAGTCACATGGAAGTACCCTCGTGCCACATTTCCATAACAGCACAAAAATAGACAAAATATCAAAACCTCACAGCATCCACTGCCAAGAAAGTAGTCTGCCCATTTTTCATTCTGAAGTCCAAGTTTCATCCTATCATGGCTATTTTTATTTTTAAATGTTTATAAACACACAGAAGCTTCAACAGTTGTAAAAGTTCACCCCTTCCTTATTCTGAGGCAAATGAGCAAGCTGTAGGAATGATGAGTCCCAGTTTCTGTCATGACAGGACTTGGCAAACTTGCTTAGGCTCCTGTACTTCAGTTTTCTTATTTACAAATGAGAGCTTGGGCTGGTTCTCCTAAGATCTCTTTGCCTCTGATTTTCCTTGATTTAAATAATGTGAATAGAGTTCATTCCCCACTCCCCATGCTCTAGGGATTAAACTCCAAGACTAACACATGCTAGAAACATGCTCTACCACTGAGCTATATTCCCACTTCCCTTTCTACTATTTTGAGGCAAGGTTTCATTAAATTTCCAAAAGCTAGATTTGAACTCATTCTAGACCCCAGGCATGTCTGGATGTTGTAATCCTCCTGCCTTAGCTGCCTAAGTAGCTACGATTATAGACCTGCACCACCATGCCCAGTCTCCGAGCCTTCCAAAGTAGACACAGTGGGACTGGGAAGGATGGTTAATTTTTGTTGAATCTGGATAACTTAAGATGGCTCATGAGGACTCGGTCTACATTATAGTGAAGACTGCTGGTTTTTAATCTTTGTCAATACAAATCTTTTTCCAAAAGTACAAAGAAAGAAAAGGAGACAGCTGCGCTTCAAACCCTTGCTATGCTGTAGCTGAAGTATAGAGACAAATACAGTGGAAGAGCACAGGCATGGGAAGGGCACTAACATTAGATACTCAGTCTGCATAAAAATTCATCATGACTCCTTTTATGCCCCTTTAGGCCATGGAAGATGTTTCAGAGTGTGGTACAAGGGAGAAGCTGGCCACTGACAAAATACCCAGAAGCCTCACATTTTATTTGATCTGCTCCACCCAAGCAAAACAATTTTCCCAACAAAACACACAAAAAACTAAGTTTCTATGCCTATAGTGCCATATTATTCGGAGGATCTTCCAAACACAGTTTGTTCAAGCTACTGCATTATTCAAAATAATCTTGTAGATCCCAGAACATCCAAAACAAAGCCCAAATTCCTTGAAATGTCAACCAATGCCAAATCCTCCCCATGGGAAATGACACCATGTGTTGGGAGAACATATACAAGGCTCCCATGTGGACACTGACTACTTTATCTTGCATTAGTCACCAAGGAGAGAAAATTCAAAATCTTGTTACCTTCTAAATATTATGGTTGTGTTTGGAATTCAACAGACAATTTCACAAAGAAGCTAGAGTCTCATGTAAAGTTAGCTTTCCATTCCTGTGACAATAAACCAGACGATCAACTTATAAAATGGTAAGGTTGATTTTGGCGTATATTTTCCGAAGCCTTAGCCCATGCTCAGCTGATTTCAGGCCTGGGCTGAAGCAGAATATCAAGACACTAAGCACAATGAGGGAGGGCTGCTCACTCTGGGCAACCAGAAGGCAAAAGAGGACAAGGAGGGGATGGCACCTTAATATCCTTCCACCTCGGTAGTACATGAGCTGGAGACAAAGACTTCAACACAGATCCTTGGGGAGCACTTATCCAAACCACAACTAGGAAGAAAGGCATTAAGATGAAAATTGAATTTAGGAAAAGTGAGTACAGGTTAAGTGTACAAGTAAGTCTTTTAGATTTCAAAAATGTAGCATTTTTGAATCTTTGCACATGTAAAATAAATTACATTAGTAAATCTTGGTTTTTGGGGTCAAAGCTACACATAAAATTCATCTATTCCAATTTATCATATATATGTGAATACATGTATATGCATGTATATGCATGTATACATCATATACATGCACACGCATATACATAAGTACAAACACAACATGCACACCTGAAGGAAATTTTCTCTTGTGTTTTGAATGATAACCATCACATACAGTCAGAGATGGGGTTTCTGCTTGTGGAATTGTTTCTACGCACAAAATATTTTAGCTCTTGCAGCATTTCTGACTTTCAGATTAGGAATAATTATTAATATACCTGGGATGAAACAGTGGAACCTTCCTGGAAAAAAATGGAAAACAAGTACACCCAGGCAAGGGTGGCAGTCTAGACAGAGGAAACAGTATTTATCCTGTAACTCAGTCACAATCTGTTCAGAAAGGGAGCTGCCTGCATGCCTGCTTTTATTTACTACAGATGCGATCAATGCACCCTGCTCCTGATGCTGTGATTTCCCCCACAATGATGGACTTCAACCTTGAACTGTGAGTTGAGACAAGCCCCTTCCCCTTTAAGTCGCTTCTGTCAAAGTATTTCATTACTGCTACAAGACAGGAGACCAAGGCAATCAGTAACTCAGACATCTGTTATTAGCTATTTTTATTTTAAGTGATAGGAGAGACAAATGATCATCCTGATTGAACTCTGAGGCTTGTTGCCACAAAATACAAATTCTCGTATGAGCAAACCTGAATTGTCTAGACTACCAGTAGGCTGAAGGTGTGGCACTGCTCAGAGAGCACAGGTACTGATGTGCTATCTGCCCATGTGGAGGTGGGACCTACTGATGCCGAATGCTGCAAGAGCCAAGAGAGTCCAGGGCACATGCTCGGTGGCGATCATAAGGTGTGCAGAGGAACAACACAAAGCCCACCACAAAAGACCAGTGCAATAAGAACCCAGACAAAGGACTCCAGATGTCCATGGAAGCCACGAAGAGGGACAGCAAATATGTCTGTCGGGCTGCCTTAGAGACCAGGTTTCTTCCTGTAGTCCTGGCTGTCCTGGAACTCGATTTGTAGACCAGGCTGGCCTTGAACTCACAGAGATCCACCTGACTCTGCCTCCCGAGTGCTAGAATTAAAGGCGTGCACCACCAGTGCCAGCAAATACATTTTAAATTACTAATTAAACAGACATTAATTTAACTGTGTGACTGTCTCCCACAAACCCACTTGAAATGCTGTACTTGTTCAAGGGAAACAGTGTTTACCTTGAGTTTCTTCCTGTCTTGCTTCCTTGAACCAGCATTCCCACCTTTCTCAAGTTGGCCCTTTGTCTCTATTTCCATCTCTGCCACTTACTACTTACCCGAGAAGCCTACATTTCCTTTATGTAGCCTCTAAAATATGGCATGAAATTGCCTAGTTGACTTTTCAATGGTGTTTTCTCTATCTTGCAAACCCTTCCAATACTTCTGTTAAACAATCCCCTATTTCACACGCTGTGGTCCTATTTCAAAGCAATCCCATGAAGTTATCTATGATAGTTCATCAACAAAGAACACCTTTTTCTGTGCTTATATAACACTTTATTCCTAAGGGGGCGGGGGAAACAACCTACTCCTCAGACTGATAACGTGGTTGTATGAACAGCACTCAATTTTCCCATTACTTCCTGACCTCGCCCCTTGCAGGCTTATTGTTTCCACAAGCAAAGGACTGACCTCACCATCATGGATACCCAGCATTTGGCACTTCACCCACCACAGAGAAATCCCCAAGAGCTGTTTCTGGATGCAGGAATGCAAGAACAAAGCAAGACATTCTAGAAGGGATGACAGCAGTACTGGTTTGTAATGTAGGCATGTTTACTTCCTGAAAATAAAAGTCACAGTGTAGCAGGCTTTCTTTAGGGCCACCTACCAACCCCCAAGTCATGGCATGGAGACTTATTATTAGTTATGAATGCTTGGCCTTATCTTATGTCCATTTCTTGCTAGTTCTTATAACTTAATTTAACCGGTTTCTCTTCATTTGCATTTTGCCTCAGGCTTTTTACCTTTCATTCTGTATGCCCTCCTCCATGTCTGGCTGGCTGGCTGGCTGGTTGGCTGGCTCTCTTTCTCCCTTGTTCTCTTTCCATTCTCCCTCTAGCTGAGATTTCTCCTCCTACTTACTCTCTCTGCCTGCCAGCCCCGCCTATACCTCTTCTGTCTAACTATTGGCTATTTAGATTTCTATTAGACCATCAGGTGCTTGGGGCAGGCAAGGTCAAACAGCAACACATCATTAGATAATTAAACAAATGCAGAATAAACAAAGGTAACAAACCTTTACATTGTTCAAGTGATATTCTACAACACAACAGTGCTAAGCAACTGAGGTATACAACAAACGAAGTATATTGCTTTAAAGAATGACTAATCCAAACTGTTCAATGCACCATGGTTGGAAGGATTGAGAAGGAAGACAAGAAAAAGAAGCAAAAGCTCAAGCTATTTCCCACATTTTATTCCATTTAAAGTTTTAGTGCATTTAGTAGGTCTGTACAGGTATGACAAGATACAGGCACAGCTAACCAGGAGGTTCTTGGTTTGCAAAGCTCAGCTGCTTGTAGTGGGACAGCAAAACTCCATAACACAGCTTTCCTTTGCTTAATATGTTACCAACCACCACCCCAACAGTTTCATTCATGTAGCCCAGGCTGGCCTTGATTTTACCATGTATCTGAAAATGATCTCGAACATCTAAACCTCTTGCCTCCATTACATGATAATAGACATGAGGCCCCACACCAGGTTTTACAAAGTACAGGGATCAAGACTGAACCGAGGGCTTTGTGCATGCTAGGCAAGCACTCTAACAATTGAGCTATGCTCTGGGCCTCTATTACTCTTTTTGTTTTGCTTATGAAACAAAGGTCTTACTCTGTTGCTGAGACTGGCCTTCAACTCTCTGTGTCAGATGATTTTCCTACCTCAATCTCCCAAGTTTTTGGGTTTATATGTGCTTGTTACCATACCAGGGAAATTCTTGGTTGATGTATAGTTGGCATTTATTGAGCACTTAATTGGTTAAACACATGCCCCTTATCCAGGATACATATTCTGTGAACAGTGGAGCCAAGACTCGGTCTCGGGTTGTCCCCAGTAGACTACAATGCCAACACTCTTTACAATTGCTTCCTATCTCTGGCATCTGGCCCAGACTCTGAGGAAGTGGGGTGTTCATAGCTTTGATGATGATGGCAGAGTGGAATTAAGTATTAGTGTAAGTAGTACATTGTACAAAGGAACTAACAGAACTTTGTATTACTGTCTCTAAATATAGGTAGTTTAAAAAAAACATAGTAATTTTCCTTCATTTTGTGTCTTAAGCACCAAGTTACATCACACAGACACATGAGAGAATGAGCCCCAGTGTTGCCACTTCTGGGTGATATGAAATATCTGGCTAAGCCTCTGTGTCTCCATCAGTACAATGGGGGTATCTGACTTCACCTACCTGCCATGGGCGACAGTCATGGGCATGAAGCACCACACCAACGTTAGTTACAACTTCTACATATGGCATCTTAATTTACTTTAAAATTCTGCTTCTTAATTCAATAGAAAATCTGTATGAGTTACTGTCTTAGGTTTATATTGCTGTGACAAAAAGACCATGACCAAAAAGCAAGTTGAGGAGGAAAAGACTGCTGTTCCTCACTGAAGGAAGTCAGGACAGGAACTCAAACAGGGCAGGATCCCAGGAGGCATTTCCTCAACTGAGGTTCCTTCCTCTAATGACTCTAGCTTGTGTCAAGTGAACACACAAAACCACCCAGTACTGTATTAGAAAATGTGTAAAGGTTTTGTTTGTTTGTTTGTTTTTAATTCCAGATTTGCCCTATGGTCAAACACTTCTCTGGTAGAGCAGGTAAAGGTTTAGGCAACTCTTTTGACCCATACTATACCAATGGAGCCATAGTGTACTTCTCATGTTCCCCAAACCCCATTACACTTTGAGAATCCCTAATCCAAAATCCCAATCTGGGCAAGCGAGATGACCCACTGAGTGAGCGCACCATGTGCTGCTAAGCCTGATGATCTGAGTTTGAGCTACAGAATTCACATGATAGAAAAGAAATGACTCCTGGAAACTGTCCTCTGACTTCTACACATGTGCTGTGGCATGACACCTTCCCACAATAAAAATAATTTTTAAAAATTTGTAAATTTTTATTTACAATAAAAAATAAGAAACACAATAAAGGCCAAATCTGAAATGCTCTGTTGTATAGGTCTATCCTCCCAGGAGTCCAGGTGGGCTTGCTCGTCAAAGATCACCATAGCTGAGTTTGTTGACTGTTGACCTTCCTTCACTCTTGGAAGGAGAAGATGGGGCGGGTTGGGTCATGGACCCCTCACCTGAGTATCCAGCCATCCTCCCCAAACTGTATGCAACTTTACACTCATTACATGTGGCCTTAGGATCTCTGGGAGGGGCTAGAGGATATAGGTGAGGAAGGATGACTACAGCAGACTCCATCTACACAGCCACAGGAAGGCCATCATGCCTATTATGTACAGACCTTGGAGTGGAGAGTCTCTGGGATCGTCCATGCTCTTGAATGTAACCCCTCACCCACTGCTCTGAGTTAGTCTAATAATCTCAGTAGTCCCCCAGGTGAACTCTGGTCAAATCACAACTTAGTTAGTCGTTAAGACATTACAAGAAGGGATACCAGCTGTTTTCATCTCCCTCTGGGGTAACATGCCCAGAAGTTCAACGCTTTCTGAGTAACACATGATGTTACAAATATGATATTTCAACACTTACAAATTTTGTTTCATAAAATATTATTAAATATGTATGTCTTAGTTACATTTCCTGTTAGTGTGATAAAATATCCTGACAAAATAAACTCAGAAACGGAGAGGCTTATTTTCATTCACAATTCTAGGGTTCATCATGGCAGGGCAGAACCATGATTGGGAAGGCAGAGCGTCAGGAGCCAAGGCTACACCCTCAGGAAGGAAGCAGAGGAGGACAAATGCCTGTGCTTAGCTCACTTTTTCCTTTTTATATAGTTCAGGAAACTGGCCTAGGGAATGGTGTCACCCATGGGTGAGTCTTTCCATCTCAATTAACGTAATCAAGATAAAATTTCTGAGGCTTGTATCTCAGGTGATTTTGTATCTTGTAGTGTTGACAATTGAGATTAACCACCACAATATACAAAATTAATTTCAGGCTATGTGAATTAAGTATATATGAAATATAAATGAATTGCATGAGAAGACTTGAGTCTCATCCTCAAGGTATCTCACTGTGTATATGCAAATATTCCTAACTTTAGAAATCTAAAACATTTCTAATTCCAAATATTTCAGGTAAAGGATACTCAACTTGTACAAGCATTCATCAGGATTATTCATGTAAAATATTAGTGACTGACTTTTATTACAGTAGTTATCAAAGGCAGAATTTGATGAAATTAATTAATTTGAAAAGCAAAATAATTTATGGGAAAGAAATATGAGATTGCAGTACAGTAGCCAAGAAAAATGTGCTGTTCACCTAAGACGCAGGATGATGCTAACAGTCATGTCAAACAATTTTACTACATTAATCATGGTAAACAACAATTAGGATAAATCCTACTAAACATTTCAGTCCTCCTAAATGAAAACCAGAAGTTACATTTGCTATTTTGAAAAAAAAAGTCACCAGTAAATTTCAACATAAGAAAAAGTTAAGATATGTGAGAAGGAGGAGGAGATAACGGAGCAAGCCCCTACAGAGTCCCACCTCAGGATTTTTGATGAAAATCTACCTGCTGAGCACGGGACAAGCCTGCCTGCATCAGGGAGTGTTCCTAAGAGACCAGCAGGGGATGTGTGCCAGGAGCCCTGGGCTGTTTTCTCTTTCATTTAAAGGTGGGAATTGTGCAAGGTGTTCCCTACTGCTAAGCATCCCACTGGCTCCAAAATCAGTTTGCTAGGACACTGAGGGACAGGCATGTTGTTTACTGTTGAGAAACCCAGCCAGCAGATAGTCGTGGAAGGGCTTTGGGCAGGGGCCTTTGTTTGTATTATTGCTATGTGATCAAGGAAAATTAATGTATTTGATCGAAAAGCAACCCCTTCTGAGGCTTCAATCTCTAGGCATGAGTGGGAGAAGAGGTGTGTTTGGACCACTTCCGGAGGAGACGCTCCTACCTGCCAGGCTTCTGCATCAGTGTGATGGGCTGGGTGGACAGTGCCCCCTTCCTTGCCGCCTACAGTGGAGGAATAATGGACCTTTGCTTGCCTCAGAATTAAATATCAAGTACAAACCAGCAGGAGTCCAATATTCAAAGCTTACACTGAACAGTGAACATAAATATTTTTTCAGCTGAGAGACACTAACTAATACAACACAGTAAACATTGTATAAAGGGCAATTGTTTTCATCTGCCCCCTTGATGGAAATACCGTGAGATTCAGTTGGGAGCATTCCATGGAGGCAGCAAGTATTTCAGTTCATTAAATGGAGTTGGCTGTCTCCCTGTAGGGTTATTTTAATAAATTATACATCATTCCCCTTCTAGAGTAATAATCCTTTAACAGATGTGACCCCATATGTTAAATTAGAAATTTTAGACACTAAGTGATATGTTTTTTTAGATGTAACAGAAACTCCATCAGTGCCCAGGCAGTCCATACTCCTATGTACAGTCATTATGAATGCCATCTCCATGGGCACTGTTCAGGAGGGAGGAATTCAACTCAGGCTTAATTCCAGATTCAGCTCAAACAATCTTGGTCTTCTGGTTCTCTAACCATTAACTAAGTATCTAAGCAACAAAAAGCAGGAGGCAAGAGTGCCGCTCGCCTGGGGGGATCACATGTCCACACTGGGAGGGTGTGGGCCCCATCCTCAGTGAGTAGATACATAAGGGTTAGGTGGCTTCATCAGGGACATGCTCAGCAGCAAACACAAACTGACACACCAAATGTGGGGAAGGCGGAAAAGCCAGCAGAGCAAGTACCAGTTCAAACAGCATTACAATGTGAGTAAAATATATCGGGCTATCCATGTTAACAACCCCCAAAGCATTACTGCGCAGTACAATAACTGGTGCTCATTAAAATCAGATTTGTAGTCCCTAATCGCCAGCCTTAAAATTCTGCACAACATCCACTTTCAAAGAGCAGAAATGTATGTAACATGTATGTCAGAAAATTATCTACCAAATTGTATTAATTTTGTTTAAACAGTGCTTAAAGGTACTCTAATTCTTCCTTTAAAAGCTTTGTTTCCGTGAAACAACGATTTCCCATGAATGTCAAAACAATGCCCTTTAAATAGCCTCCTAGCCTGGCTCTGCACCAGTGTCCGTCAGAGAACCTAAAATGAACAGGGACTCCCAAATCCCAATGCGGAGCAAACAGCAAGTCACTCTGAGGTACAACATCTCTGATACATCTATAGACAGGGCAGAACATGCTACATCAATAATGATTTAGGAACTTACACGATAGCTTTTAGTGCTTCATTTTCATCAAATTGTCTCACTATCAACAGGTTCTGTAGATTTGATGAGTGTTAAACAGTATAGTAGTGACTTTTTTAATTATTACATATTTTAAGATAGAAGTTGCATGGGATTCCTAATTTTATACATACCAGAGGAGATTTCACCAATCTGATGATAACAATAAGAGAAATCTCAAGAGAGCCTTTCAAACTTGTCCCTGACACTAAAAATGAAAACCTGATATTACAGAAGTTATTAATCTTGGATTTTAGGAGAGACAGCTGACAGGAGAGGATGACCACAGATCTCTGGCAAGCAACCCAACAGTAACTATCCTGGTTTCCAGAGAATGAGAAATGCTTATGCTTGTTTGGGCAACAGAAAGAGGGTAACATTATTTCTGATAGTTTAACAAATAGGAAAAAACCACGTGTTTAACTGGTACATTTATCACCATAACCAAATATGATTTTAGTTTAGCCTAGAACCAGAGACTTAAACCTAACACTTGATATAATGATGAAGCAAGCCATTACTATTCTAGACAGAGGTGCTGAAAATAACAGTAGAGGGGTATTTTCTTCAAATACTAAAGTAATGACTATATATGATGAGAATGTTCTAAATATTTCATATAATACATGCGACAATGGTTTCCTAGAAACTGTACATAAGGCAATGAAAGGCAGTTACTGTGAGGGCCACAAACCAAGTTTCTCAAGCCAGCTTTAAAAAAGAGTCCTAAAGGCAGACAGAGCAAACAGGTCATAGTCAAGAAAACAGAAGCAATGATGGAGAACAAATTTCTGCCAGAAGAAAATGGAAGGAGATGTGAACAGGGCCATGCTGCAAGCACACTAACCAAATAAAGTGACCTAATAATTTTATACCCAGCAAAATACTTTTCAAAACCCAAAGAGGAAATGAAAGTAGTTTCACATATGTCAGAGCAGAAAGAACTTATGAGAAGTATGACTACTCTCTAGGAAATGTTGAGGAACAGCGTCATGCAGAAGATAAATTGTATAAGATGGAAATACAAACGCACACAAAGAGTGAAGGACCAGAAACTGTACTTACATGGGTAAATGTTTTATTTTTCTATTATTTAAATATCTTCAGAAATATTATCTTTAAAAAAGAATCATTTTAAACAATATTTTGTGAAGAAAAATAGTATAGTGTTGGATGGACTTTAGTGTACATGAAAAAGTAGTGTGTGAGGATGCAGTTCAATAGTTCACAGGAGAACTGGAAACATCTTAGTGCTGGGTTCTGTGTGGCACACAGGAAGTGATGTCACACCACTTGAGGTACAGACTGAGAGGCTAAAGGCATACCCTATAAACTCTAAGGAAACTACTGTAGTTACCCAGCAAAGACATGATATAATTATAAATATTATTCAAATAATTTGCAAAAAAGTGGAAAGAAAAAAATAAGCAAAGAACAGATGTGACAAGTAGAAAACAGAACAAAATGATAGATTTAAATCTAAGCATACCAGAAGCCACATTAAATATAAATGCTCAATTTATTGTGCCAACTAAAAGATAAAGGCTTTTAGGTTGGGGAAAAACAAAAACAAATCCAAGACTTAATGGTATACTGACTATAAGTGTTAGCCCCCTGGAGTGAGCACAGGACACACCCTACACCAAATTCTCAGCACAAAGGGATTTATTACCCCTGAGGGACAAAGGCAGACAGTATGCAGCAGCAGCAGCGTCAAGCACAAGAAAGCAGGTGTTTCGGCAGGAGTGAGTTTTTAAGGAGAAAATGGGGGATAGGGGGAGCCTGTGCTAGGGTGAGTTGGTAAATCATAATTGGACATGATAGCCAAATAATGAATTTTGATAGTTGGACCTTGGTGGCTAGCTTTAGGGGTGTAATCTAATGGTTTTTAGCAAAGGAGAGAGAAGGGAAAAAGGCAAAACCTGTTGGCGCCAGGCTTGCCATGTTCAGGCCCGTGTTTGCCAGGCTCAGGCCTGCTAGAGCCCTTCAACAAGAAACATGGCTCAAATATAAAGACACAAACCAGTTAAAAAACGCTGGATGAGAAACGGTATGTTATTCCAGTAACAGTCAAATGAAGTCTGGAATACTTATGTGAATGTTCAGAGTGAATTTCAGGCCAATGAATATTATCAGCAATGAAGAAGGCTACTTCATACTGATACAAGAACTGATCCATAAGAAAATACAGTAATCTAAGTGTTTATTCATCTAGTAATAGAGCTAAGAAATACATAGATTAATACTGACAGACCTATAAGAAGATTATAAACACCTGCAAGCCCATTATTTAATTTGATAATTTAACACAGTACTTGATGGAACAAGAAAAAAAATAATGTTCATAAGAGTACAGAAGAGCTGAGCAACGAAGTGAAGCAACTTGACCTAACTGCATTTCTAGAACAACCCCAGTAACAGCAACATGTCACTAAAAATACAGAGTATCACAAGCTTCTGCTTCACAAGGAAGAAAATGAACCAACGTGTAAGGGGAAGAAAGGAAAGGATAAAGATGAGAACAGATGCAAGTAACCTACAAAGCCATAAAACAATGAAACTGAAGTTCATTCAGGGGTTAACTAAATAAACCCCACCAGACCAGTAAAGAGCAAAACAACAACTAACCACTATCAGGAAAGAGGCACCCCCCGGACTCCAGCATTACTAAAGGATAAAAAGAGGACAAACAATGTTTTGTGAATTAATTCACCAAACTAGATAAGATAAACCAAATTATTGGAAGTCACAAACTTAAAAAGGTAAGTCAAGAAGAATTAAGCTGAATATCTATGCCAATTAAAGAAATCGAACTTGTGGGTCAAAATCTTCCCACAGAGAAAATTCTAGGCCCAATAATCTTTTCTGAAGAATTTTATTAAATATTTCAGAAAGTAATGGCACATAAATTCTTGAAGACAACAGACTGTTTCTCAACTTATACCATGAGTCAGTATTATTCCTGAGACCAATAGCAGACAAAGACATTATATGAAAACAACACTACAAACCAGTGTGCTTTACAAACACAGGAGTAAACAATTCTAGGCAAACGTTTGGCAAGCCCAATCCAACAAGACAGACAAAGGAAAAGGTATAGTAAGGCTCAACTCTGAAATATATACTACTTGTCTAACATTAGAAAAACCAATTAATGCTAATATAATACTAATACAAAATGAAAAGTGGAAGATATATTTGCAAGATATGTATAACATCTTTTTAAAATACCTTAACAAAAATCTCTAAACTCAAAATTAAAAAACAAGCATACTAATAGAAAATAGGCAATGTTTGAAGAAACATTTCTTCCAAGAAGAGATAGTATGAGGAAGTTCAACAAAAATGCTCAAAATCATTTGTCACTAGAAAAACGAAAGTAAAAACCCAATGGGAAATGAACACAGACCTATCAGCATGGCTGCAATGGCTAGCAGTTGCTAAGTAACAGATGCTGGCAAGGATGGAGAGGAACTGACACACTACCAAGAGAGCATAAAATTAATGTGTACTTCCATTTGGAAGAGCTTAGGAATTGCTTAAGACATTAAAGATATACCAGCTAATCCAACCTTTCTACTCCTATATATCCCAAGGGAAATGAAAGTATGTGTCTTCACAATGACTTGTACACAGATTTCTTAATGTATTTGTCATGGCTCAAAGCTGGAACTAATGGATGATAAAAGTGGATGGATAAACAAACACTATTATGGAAATAAAATTTGTAGTACTTGTCAATTTAAAAAAAGCTGTTATTACATACTGTTACATGAATCTCAAAATAATTGCTCAACGAAGCTTTACCCTCAAGTACTGCACACTCTAATTCCACTAACTCAGATTGCTGGGAAATGAAGGTAAATGCACAGGGACTTGGGTGGACCAGTGGCTGCCTGGGGTGTGGAGGATGGACAGTGACTGCCTGGGGTGTGGAGGATGAACCAGTGGCTGCCTGGGGTGTGGAGGAGCAGAGGAGCACAGTGAAACTTTTGGGTGCATGGATATGGTTATTGTTTTGATGGTGGTAACTTCCCTGCTTTGACACATGTCAAAACTTCAGACTGCATATTGTCAGTTTCTCTGTCAACTAGATATCAATAAAATTATTATAATAAACATGTAAAACATAATTATAAATAAGATTATATAATTTAAAATTTTAGAATAATTCTGAAGGGCTGGAGAGATGGCTTAACAGTTAAGAGCACCTACTGCTCTTGTAACTCAAGCCCCAGGGGATCCAACACTCCCTTCTTCCCTCCATGGGTACCTGCACTCATGTATACACACACACACACACACACACACACACACACACACACACACACACACACACACACACACACACACACACACCGTTACTAAAAAACAAATCTTTAAAGGAAAGAAAGTATAATTCTTAATATCACATTTGAGCACTTTTCCTGAATAGTGTTTAGGTTTCCATAGTCAATCTTAAGAACTTATATTTTGTTTGTTGTTTTGAAGTGGAATCTAAAAACAGCCAAATGACTGTGATATTGGTCCTGTCTAAAATGTCGGAACTCCTCACACAATCCTGTTAGATATGACTGAGTCCTCAAATCAGTTTAAACACCTATAGCCACTGCTGTGTGGGGGGAAATTCCAATACAGGATATGGCATATTCCTGAGCCACACCAACAGCAGCTCCGAAGCACTTTGTCACATATTTACTGATCCAAAACCAGATCAAGTATAAACACAAACTCAAATGCTTCAGATGATGGGGAGGTATGTAACAAGTAAAAGAGCGAGCTGAAAACTATGAGTCAAAAACGAGAACGATAGTGTGCCTAAGAACACACAGAGTTACTTCTACTTGGGTCAGTGCAAAAGGAATTTAGGAAGAATCTGATGTTTGGAGTCTTAAAATGCAGATCTAATTTGGGATGTGTGAGGGAGGAAAGTTGATTCCAAAGCAAAAGGAAGGTGTGGAGGTAGAAATAGAAAGGAGGTAAGTTGAAGGACTCAGAGAGACCACAGAGGGGTTTCCGGACACTGGGACAGGTGAGTAGGGCCAGGGATACATGGTAGCCTGAAGCCAGATGATGTGTTCCTCTGACAATGTCTTAGAGATGGAAGACTTTGCTCTGCAGACAGTATGGTGCTACTATGGCTTTAATGGTGACTACCAAGGGCCAGTTTGAAGCTTTTCTGGTATATACATAAGTACAAATAATGTAGTAGTAGATAGATCCTTGAGATATGATGACCATGGGTGAAATCACAGGTCCAAGAGGATGGCCATGAAGGGAGAGGAATGATTAAATTCCTAGTATAAACGAAATGACCAAATGTTAGGAGAAAGAAAAAAGTATTAAAATAAAATTCAATTTTTCCTATGTTTATACTCAGTTGTGTTGTTTATCATAATGCATTAGTGAACATACTGTCACTTAGAGAAAAGGTGGTGGCATTCCAAAATATCACATATTATTGTCATCCCCAAAGATATATTAAGCTGTGATCCTTTATATGAATAATGTGAGGTTTATTTTTATGCAACAGCACACCACATGTTTTGGTTTTTAACAGATGGCAAACTCTTTATACCACGGTTTTAAGCTTGCACACTGGGAATGAAAACTATTTATACAGTAAACACTTTAGCTGATCCTATCTTTGGACAAGTTTAATTAAAGAATGAGATACCAATTGCACAATCAAGGAGACTCATGGGAGGAAGCAAGAACTTGCTTCTTTGCTGAATACATTATTTCATCCCAGCAATTTAAAGCGTACATGGAAATTAATGGCACTATTGAGTCTTACAATAAATCCCTCAAGCATTTAGCTTTTTCTGTTGGCTGTTTTCAAACTCCACTTTAACATCCAAGGTGGAAAGAAAACTTAACTTGCTATTTATTTAATGAGATGCCACCACAAGCATTCCTCTAATGGCTCCCCACATGCTCACACCTCCTTCTGCCTGTTGATGTTCCCTTTCCATAAATACACACTTCACAGAGAACCAGCCCTGGAGAATTAGCATCCTTCTCTTGCAATTAAGACATTAAGAACACTAGGATGTCATGTCAATAGTTTATCACATTCATCAAGAGCCTTGTGGAAAAGGAACAAATACAGATTATTAGATTTCTTTTCAATAGCATATGAATTTGGAGATCAGGTGATTTTTATTTTAAATTATATTTTTGTTTGTTTGTTTTCTCTTGAAGCTGGATCTCTCATAGCTTCGGCTGTTCCGAAACTCAGAAATAGAGCCACGGAGTGAACTTGAACTCCTGATACCCCTATCCTGTTCTATCTTTCAAAAGACATACACCACTATGTCAGATCTCTAAGCATCTTCCGGTTGTGTTGCTAGTTTGTTTGTTTTAAATCTATCCCAGGGAAAAGGATGGTAAGAGAGAGTCGCTAAGATCTGTAGAGCAAGGCACCAGAAACAAAGCAATACAATCATGCACCCTATAAAGAAACTGCAGGAATCCAAAATATGCATTATTTACATGTGAAAAAAGAAAAGCCCCCAGTGGCGAAGTGATGTGTTCAGAGTCAAAGGACAAAGAAGGAGGAGTAGACCAGAGACCCCAGTTGGCTCAAGGATCCTTTGTGTTTCACGGCAACAATTTCTTGTTTTGAATAATGGATTTCACACAAATAGTAGGAACTAAAGTGCTTATGAGTTGGGGAAAAATTGGCTACGTTAAAGACAGAACAGGTTAATACTCTCAAATCTCCTTCACTGCCAGTGAGGCTTTCAACACCCAATGTCATGTTCAGACTCACACTTGAACCTAAAAACTCAACAGAATTCTCAGTCCTGGGGCCTGAGAAAGCAAAATAGTGCCCACCCCCATCCCACCCCATTCACTGCCTGAGCACCACTATGCTTGATGCTCTTAATGTCGAGGGCAAGTTTAAAGATCCTTCTCATTTTTTTTCCAACAAGTCTCTTCACTTGTATTTTATAATCACTGAGAAAATACTCAAGGAAGTGCACTGTCAAGCTATTATCATACTTCTCAGGGGGTAAAAGGGACAATCTGCCTCTGGCCTCCTTCCTCACAAGGCACACAGGCATGCAATTAATGGCACAACAACACAATACCCTGCTGGGCCCTATACGGATTGACTCTCATGACTGTCTGCAAATGCCATGGAAAAAAATAGACTGCAGAGCAATGCACACGGGGTTCACGGCAGCAGTTAAAAAGCAAGATGCAGTATGAATCAAAGTGACAAGGCACAGAAATTAAAAGCTCACCCAAGTTCATTGGTTTTATGTTGAGGCTATAATTTGCAATTAATGCTTTGTCCAGCCTCTGGCTAGCTGAATAACACCAGTAATAACACCACCAACATGTGCACATGCTCGGGAGTCAGTGGTCTTTAGGGGAAGAGGAACCCAATTGCCATGAAGTGTAAAAATCAAGGTTATTACCTGAAGCACAGTTTACCCTAGCTTTTACGTAAAAGGCAACAATTGAAGGTATCACACTGTGTACACTGTATAAGCAGATTTTATCCAAGGTGAGATATTGTTTGGTTGTTTGCTTGCTTGCTTGTTTTTTTTTGGTTTGGGTTTTTGTTGTTGTTGTTTTGTTTGTTTTTTTGTTTTGTTTTGAGACAGGGTTTCTCTGTGTAACAGCCCTGGCTGTCCCAGAACTTGCTTTGTACACCAGGCTGGCCTTGAACTCACAGAGGTCCGCCTGTCCCTGCCTCTGGAGTGCTGGGATTAAAGGCATGTGCCACCACCACCCAGCTGAGTTTCAAGTGTGCTTCACACAACTTTAACCGAATTAGGATAATAGTCACACATAAACTAAGCTCCAGACAAAGACTACTTAATCTTAAAAGGGAATGCTAACAAAATCCAGCACATGAATCAGGACCAGGACAGGCAACAGGCTGTCCCATCAGCACACGGCGGACTCCAAGAAGGGAAA